>NW_021318728.1:263279-362505 GCF_001605985.2 Dendrobium catenatum
AATGCCCCTGTTTTTTTTTTTTTTTTTGTGGTTTTACATATATAACACCTAAAATTATTGAAAAAATATATATTTAACACCTAAACTTCTATATTTACAAATATACCGCATAAAACTCATCTTTTAATCAATTCTAACATTCCGTTTAAACCTTCCGTCAAAAATCACTATCAACGACTGTCTTCCCCATCAATGACATCCTTTCACGGTGAATATAAGTATCTCATTGCTTCAATGGAGTGATAGAATAGAAGGAAAAAAGAGATTTTAGATGGTATATTAGTAAATATAAAAGTTTAGGAGTTAAATATGTATTTTCAATAGTTTTAGATCTTATGTATGCAAAAATCCTTTTTTTTCATGTAAATATATTTAAAACATGGAAAAAAAATGCAATCAATATAATTTTATTTGTTTGCCTATCAAGAAATTAAGAAAAAAAAATAAAACTCACATAAATATTAAATTGATAAGCAATCATTTCCTTACTAACCTCTTAATATCCCATATATAAACTATAGCTTATTTAAATTTGATATATTTCAAACTATATAACATGGAATGATGATAGAATTTGTCATCCTATCATTTATTATGCTTTATGATACACTCATATAAATTATCATACCCATATCATGCCATTAATGTATAAAATAATCATTATTTTTGAATATAATTTTCATAAGTTATTGAATCATAATATATGTATTAAATGATAAGTATTTATTTTTCAAGCTGACTATCATACATGTGCGGTAAATATCATATTGGTTCTTTTATTCGTTATTTTTTTTGGGGCAAGTTATGTGGTTCAAGCGCGAGCAACAGTGTAGAATTCTCGTCCATCGACTGATGAGCCATAACGAAGATCCATTTATTCTTTATGTTATTATATGGCTATATAAGCTCAAGATTGAAATCATGGCTTAGTAAGCTTGACTCGGGAGCTTGTTAATGAGTCAAGCTCAAGCTGACTCACGAACTAACTTAATTCACTTGTGCCCCAGATTAGAGCAAATAAATAATAAAATTATATATATATATAAGAATCAAAACATTTTTACCTTTTTAGACTGTAAATAATATTTATATAACATATGGCAAGCCATTTTTTATTTTATTAGACAACACATGAAAATTTTTTTTTAGAAGAAAGCAAATTTATAGAAATGATAGAGGGGGCAATGAAAAGGCTTTAAGAACGAAGATGACGAGATGATGTTTTGAGGAGTTTGATTGGGTGTGACAAAATAAATGCTAAAGATTCATTTATTTATTATTATTATTTTTTATAGCCAATTCATATGTTAAATCTGATTTGTCATTTTTTTAAATGAAATATCGTATAAATTAATTTTTGTGGCAGTTGCAAAAAAGGGGCATGTAGGGTGGGGTAGGTTAGGAGAAATTATTACGAGCAGAGTCTAAATGAAAAAAGTGATTCCGATTTGCTGAATATTTATTGATTATTTGTAAATAATCAACAAATATTTAACAAATACTCCGTAAATACTCAAAGCTGGGCATTTACAAATACTCAGTAAATACTCATCAAATCGGAACGATTTTCCTTGTCTGATCTCCGCATGTAATAATTTGAGGCAGGGTAGAGGATTTGAGCCTCAAAATTGACCCAACTCTAATCAAACATGTTTAATAAACACTTAAAAAACTCCGACTCGAATGACCTAGACTGAACTCATTAACCTGTTTAGGTTTATAACTTAGATTTTTTTTATAACTTTAGGATATTTTATTAAAAAAAAATTACACCCCCAAGTAAAAAAAAACCAATATTAAACTAATCATTTTCAAATAAAAAATAAATTGAGCCCAACCCGTTTAATAAACAGATAAAAAACTTTAACCAACCCATTTATTAAATAAGTCAATCCAAACCCGAATTTTTTAGGTCAGAATTGAAATTGATTCAAGTTTATTTAAAAAAAAAAAAACACCCTAAACAGTAAACCCTAAAAAAAAAAAAATCAAAACCGGCCCTAAAAAAAAATTCAAAACCGGCCCGATGTTATCATACAGATTATCGTTTGCATAATATTTGACCTAAAGACCTTGCAGCAAATGCAGCTGTACTACACTAATTACAATAAGAAGATAAAGATGATGAATATCAATGAATCATGAAGAACAGATTCACAGCCCTACTTCATACAAAATAGAAGCCCAGTCAAATAATTCCTTAGTCAAATTAACAGATCAAAGCTTGCTACATAGATCAGGATCTCACCTCATATTCTCCTGCTTTAGTAGTAGCTCTGAAACCCTTGTAGAGACGAGCTGGCAAGTTCTTAATCTCCAGCTTATTTATCTGCAAGCCAGAGAGAGCCACACCAACAATTTTGAATCCCACACGAAAAACAGGGAACACATGCAATCGATCCAAGCCTGGCTCAAGAATAAGATTGCCTGAAAGATTTGGTGATTTATCCTTTGGAATTCTCCCAATGGACCAAAAGCAGGTCTGCATGTTGCAAATCATATTAGAGAGAATATAAATAAGAATAGCAAAAACTCATTTATAGTTGCAGTTAAGAGTGTAAATGAGTGGAGCGGGGCAGAAGCCTCTGCCCCCTAACTCGAGCTTGAGCTTGGCATTGTGCCTGACTGATTAATCAAGTTCAAATTTGAGCTTGAGCTCAATTCTATGAGTTCAAGTGGCTTATGAGATAACTCGTTTACTATACAACAACAACAACAACAACAACATCAAGCCTTTGTCCCACTGCGTGGAGTCGGCTACATGATTCTTTTTCTCCATTGTGTCCTGTTAAAAGTCAATTTCTCGTTTCAATCTAATAAAGAAAGATCAGTTCTAATATTTTTTAACCAAGTCTTTTTAGGTCTACCTCTACCTTTCTTAACATAAGCAAAATTTAATACCTCTATTTTTCTAATCGGGTCATCGGAAGGCTGTCATTTTATTTGACCAAACCATCTAGGCAACTCTCTCTAATCTTATCTACCACTGGAGCTAATCTTATCTAAGATAACTCATTTATTATGAGAGAAAAAAAAAGAGAGAGAAGGTGATTCCATTTAAATAGTTGTAATACAATGATTAAAATATAAGAAATTATAGAAAAAAAATAATAAGAAATCATATGTGATAAGTAATATATATAAATATAATTTTAATAATTTCATAATTAAACAAATTTGTTATTTTTAAACGATGGGCGAGTTGAGTCAAACATGGCTCAATATTGACCGGTTAACTCATTGAGCTTGGCTTATGAGTCGATTATCAAGTTGAGCTTGAGCAAAGTAACAAGTCGGCTTAACTCAATTACACCTCTACTGACAATGGATAGAAAAGAAATTTAAGAAATTGATATGATAATGGTGAGATCATTTGCAAACCTTATCAGCAAGGACATTTACTGTTCCATGGTTTGAGGAAACATCCACAGATTCCACACAGGAAGGGAGCTGAAACTGTACTGTTATGTTCTCGATAACTTTACCAGGATCATTGCGTATTCCCACTAACACACTAACTCGACAATGGCCAGAACTTGAAGAAAGCTGAGGTTTCACGTAGATTGGTATGTTTTTCAGCTTCTTGACCCTGAGCACTAGCATCAATTCATTTTGTATGATGGAGAAAGAACAAGAAAGAGGGAAAAACAAGCTTACATGGAGAATGTTTTACCAACCTGTAGCTTGCAAGTTTGAATTCTCCATCAGGAGGCACAAACGAGAGAATCTGTTCACCTTCCCATGGTCGAAACCGAACGCATGGATGAAACCTCACATCATTTAATATGCTAGGATTTGCAAATGATAGTGTCAGGTCAGGAAGACCAGGTAGGTGTGAATTAACGTGAACTTCGCCATATACTTCGCATTTCACCAGAACCCCTTCTCTGAAGAAGATAAATCAAGCACTTAACTCCTCATGACCTAGTGATTATCAGGAAAACCATAAAGCAAGGAAAGGAAAAATAATGGCACTTCATCAAAAAAATTACTCCAGGAATGACCATAACCATAATTTCGGAAGTTGTAGTAAAAAACTAACAACAGACTTGCTTAGAAAAAGGATCCAGCAACAAAGCAGTAAGAACTTGGCTTGAACTTTGAAAGCAATATAAAATTTTAGATATTACATGCTCATGTGGAACAGCAAATCAAACAGCAAAGCAATAAAATATTTTATCTACTTTTCTAACGGCTCATTACCTCTCAAAAGCCTCCAACATAAAAAAGAAACTGTAATAGGTATGATTTTGAGCCATAACACATATATCAAAGGATGAAAGGCTCTGTCTCAGTTTATTCCGAAGCAAATTTAGTATTTAAAGAAGAATCGGTACTTGACCATTTGGTAGGGAAGCAATTAACTTACTCTTCATTCCAAACACTACCCAGAAAAAATTCACAAACCTTAGTGAATTATGCATCATGGATGCTTAACAAAGCATACAGCACGTACGTACGTTCTGGACTCCCAAAATGTATCCGTTCTGGACTCTTCTTGAGCAAAAGCTAATTTTATCAGAGGATATAAAAAATGGTCTCAAACAACGTACGGTTTACTGCTTTATTGTATTTTCTTTCAGGAATCTAATTCTTAAACGTTATATTTGAACCATTTTGAGAAAAGTTATCTCCAAGTTCAAGCGTGAAGCTTGTCTATCATTTAATTCTTTCCCTCATCTCTAATTTCCCCCTTTTCTCCCTTTTTAATATTCGTTGAGAGCGCCATTGATTTCTTCTAGATTTTTCTTAGTACGTTATAGTCTGGCCTCTTTTTTATGCACAAAATCTCAAACTCAAGTATGACTTTCATGATCTTTAACTTCCCACCGATTAGTTTATATCAAAAGGCTCAGATCATACCATTGGAAATAGACTATCTAAGTATCTATTTTCTATTTTCATAGTGTTCGGAATTAACAGCTTCCTTTCTCATTAAATTTGCACATTCCTTTCATAAATTGATTGCATCAACTCTGCATTTCATGATAGATCTACATTAGGTATCCTAAAACCTAGAACATTCTACAGCAGTTTCTCATGCGCAATGCAACTTGTAATAACCGGTTTAACTGGACGGTTCAATTGAACCGGCCGGCCAACCCTTTTAATTTCGTGAAACAGAAGGGGCGGTTTTGCGAACAGAATGGAAGGGCGGAACAGTGCAGGCAGAACAAAACTCCTGCGAGGAGGAATTTGGAGATCTGTTTTGCCACTTTTAGCAATCAATCGTGTTGGAGGATAAGAATCTTCAACTCCTTATTGCTAAAGAAGCGGAGATTTGGGAGGAAACGACGATAAACTAGAAGAATGACTGAGAGGAAGAAAGAAAGAGGTTTGCTAAATTTTTCTTTCCTTTTCGTATAAATTATCTTGTTTTATTTCATCTAAAACTAGAGATACTTTTCATAGAGGAGAAGAAAGGAATTGAAGGCAAGGGGAAGGAATTTGGGAAAGAAGAAGGAATTAGACTTTGGAAATTCCTTCTTAAGGAAAGGTAAGTGATCAGTTTAAGAGTATGTTTCAATTCTTGTTCTTTTATTGATAAATAATGAGAAATATATTTTAAATTAGATTGGAAGAATGCAAGTGATATAGACCTTGGTTGGCGCTGGAGGAAGGAAGATTTGTCAGAAAGAAAGGAAATCTTGTGGAGTAAGGTTTGTATAAGAAAACAAATGCCTATTGATTCATTTAATTGATATTTCATATTAATTAAATTGTTCTATTCTTGTGAACAGTAAACGGCTTTCAAAACTGCACAAATATTGGAAGAAGAAATAAAGTGGATATTTTCATAATTTTATTTATTGTATTTTTTTCTATAAAATTTAAGAAGAAGAATGTTACATAAACATTTAAGAATCATGAATTGTTTTTATAATTACTACTTATGAAATAAGAAATGTATATACAAGTATCATATATGTAAAAGAAATTGTATATAAAAAAATGCATATAAGGAAAATATCAAGGATATAAAGCCTTTATACATGTATTGATATAGATATGTGAATCAAAAGTAGATATATGAATGAATGACATACAAGTAAATGAAAGAAAAAGAAAATAAAAATGAAAGGGAAAAAGATATGCATGCAAACTAAAGGAGTTCACCCCCGTATGATACTGGTTGGGGAAGCAAGGTAGAGTGTGCAAAACCAGTCTTCCTCATAGAAGAAGTGATGAGGTCATCGACAAGAGATTTCGGCGCGTCTATCAGAGACGACATCGGAGGTCGATGGCCATGATGGAGAGCCTCCACTATTGATTTTATTTACACTAGCATTTTATGTATTATGCACATTTATTTTTCTGTATTCCCATTTTACCCTTGAGGGTATTAGTTTGCTTTTGTAGCCCGGAGAGCATTTTAGACTTTTTTTGTATTTGTGTAATGTGGAGCCTATTTAAATGGCTCTTGTTTATTGTATGAGGATTATTGATTGATTAATAGAAAATTTTCTTTGGTTTGTTCTCTTTGTGAGTTCAAGAATATCTCTTGGTGAGTTCTTCACATGAGATCTCTTTGTAAGTTCTCCTAGTTTGTGCAACCAAGGATCTTTCCATCATCATCTCTCGCCATCGCCCACCCCAACATATTGGAAGCAGCCGACCCCTTTCCCCTCTCCACCCTAGCTGTCCCCCTTGAGCTCCACACACCAGTCGGCCATCCCAAAGCCCCCCACCGGCCGGCCACCTTGCCGCCGGCTTCCCCTCCACCACCCTTCCACCACCACATATTTCCAACGCATTCTCGTTGAAATTTGATTTTCAAATTTCAAATTATTTCCAAATTTGGACAATCCATTTTAGGAAAGTTTTAATTTTTGAAATCAATTTCACATCCATGAAATTAGATTCATGAAATAATAATTTCCTAGTCATCCTCCTAATTTGGAATCCTCCACCTCATCCCTAATCCTCCTCTCCCCTCATTGATGCCGCCGGCCCCCTTTATTGGGCCCCCTCTTAATTGCACAATTAATCCCTAATCCTATTTTGAAATTCAACTCCTAATTTCAAAATAATTCCCTCCGGTTTTACTTAAAACTGAAATTATTTCAGTTTTAAATTCAAACCCTCCCCCTCTAATCAAGCCGCCGGCTCCTATGAGCCTCCCCATTGGGAAAGTTTTAATCCCCTCCTTAATTTGGGGATTTCAAAATTAAATCTCAAATTTTCCCTCCCAAATTCCCTAAACTGAAATCAATTTCAGTTTTCTAACACTTAATCCCCTTTTACTCCTAAACCTACCGCCGGCCTCCTCCCTCAACATCCCGCCGGCCTCCCCTCTCCCCTTTTGGAGAATTCTTGGTGGCGACCACCCATTCTCCCCTCAATGATGCATGGAGGAACCCGAGTGGAATTTCGGGTTTGAGTACGAGAATCAAGGAAGAGTCAACATCCTCAGATCTCCCTTCTTCGACGTTGGCTTTGACTTCGACGACACCGTCGAAGAATATTTGGATCGGATACTTCCAACACTTGTGGATTCCATTGACGACCACTTCTCCGTCTACACGTGGATCATAAAAGGGCGTCGTCACGTGCCACCTCCACCTCCGCGCTCCTTTCCAACAACGACATTACTTGGTTCCTCCATCCTCGTGGAGACCTCAATACTAGTTTGGACGATCTTCCGCCACTCAACCTAGTTTCGTAGGAACGAGAGAAGATGCCTCAAGGTGAACAGCTCACTATTAATTGTTGGATTCCATGTGCTAGTTTTTAACTTTACTGTTTTCCTTTGCATTGGCTTAAATCGCCCGGTTACCTTTTTATTGTAATTCTTTTGCCTAAACAAAGTAGATATCTACGAATTCTTATATCCAATTTGGAATTGAAGCATGATATTATGAATGGTTGAGCTTTAATTAATTTTCTTTTCTTTAATCTAGTGTAACTCAACTCATGCATCACATCAAGAAGTTGTAGTGCCGGATCGGTTGAGCAGAGCAGACGAATTAATGTTCCTCACAGAAGTCAGAGCACGATCAAACAGAGCGGGAAAAACACAAACGAGTCGGAGAAAATAGAAATTAGGACTTCTATATAATTGGTGGGATACCAAGCCAACTGCTCTAATTTCGGGAATCAGAGGAGGCCCCTGTCCCATGCGCGCGGTCGAGTGGAGCAGGAGAACTACGAATGAGTCTTCCCTCACATAAGAAGTTGGAGCACGATCAAGCGGAACAAGCGAATCGTGAACGAGTCAAAGAAAATAGAAATTAGGCCTTCTATATAATTTGCGGGAGATCAAAATGGCAGGAGACCAAGCCAGTTGCAATAATTTTTGGGAATCCATGAGGGCACGTGCCCCCATGCCCCTGCCCCACGCACGCGGTCGAACAAAGTAGGCGAACTGCAGACGAGTCTTCCCTCACAAAAGAAGTCAGAGCACGATTGAGTGGAGCAAGCAAACTGCGAACAATTCAGAGAAAATAGAAATTATGGCTTTTATATAATTGGTGGCAGACCTAGTCAATTGCTCTAATTTCGGGAATCGGGATGGGAGTGGGGCACGTGAACACCTCCTCCCCCAAATTCCCGAAAATTAAATGTCTAGTAATATGAGATTAAATTGAGACCACTGAATTAGGAATCAATGTCTAGTAATATGAGATTAAAATAAATAAATAACATAATATTTATACCAATGAATATCAACATCACTAGACTTGTCCCAGCAATTTGAAGATGCTGAGGAAATATATCTAGCATCCAGAAATTGTGAATGGCAAACATACTAGTATTATGGATGAAATTGCCAAATCAGAAAAGGGAAATATGACAAAATACTAGAACACTCTGATCACCAGCTCAGTTACCAACACATGAAAAATATTAGAATGCACAAAACCAAATAATCTATGAATCATCCTATATATGCAGAGCGATTTTTTTTACCATCACCTGCTCAGAATTGCATCCAATTCCTCAATGAGATCAACATAAACTTCATTGCTTGAACTCTTTAGGTCAGACTTTCGCCATGGAACAGGTGAGGCTGTTGCATCTGGAAGTATGTTGCTTACATTGGAACTCTTACCAGTCACAACACTTAAAACTTTGCTAACAATATTTGGTGGGGCTATCATCTCCCTCAATATGTTTGGTACTGTTGTGAGAGGAAAACCATTGTCCATCATTTCATCCAAAAGCTGAAAGTTCGGAAATACATATTTGAATGTTCAGATGGCTCTGAATCATGAAGACGAAATTCTAAAAAACAGGACATTAAATTTCTCAGTATTTAAACCTTTTTACTCAATTAACAAAGTAGTATATATTTTTCATGTTCAACAAAGCATACAGCAAAAAACTTATAGAACCAATGGTTGAGGTTACAAATGGTTTAAATTCTATAGTTTTTTTCAAGAGTCTGTGAAGGTGTTGTCAGGCTGTGCCTCTGAGAGTACTCATACCATTTAATACTAGCAGTGAATATATCAAACTAACTTCTTGGTGATAGCTTTAAATAATATAAAAATTTCTCGAGTTTGCAGACTTCATTTTTATTCAGTGGTCTCAAAATCAGGTGGCATAATCATATAGACTTCATCTTCAAGATTCTAATTTAGAAAGTCATTTTTGACATCTAGTTGATGAAGGGTCCAATCTCAGTTGGTGGCAAAAGAAAGAATATAACCTACAGTAAATAAATCATAGCAATTTGTGCAAATGCTTCTTGATAATCAATTTCATATATTTGAGTAAAACCCTTCACAACTAGTCTAGCTTTATACCTTTCAACGATTGCATCAACCTTGCATTTGGTATTGAAATTCATTTACATAGCTTTATACCCATGGCGCATAGCGCACGGCGCGGCGCGTGCCATTTTGAACATGGCGCAAACTATATAAAAATTATAAAATAATAAGCATGAATATGAAATATTATTAAAAATGAAAGGCAACCATAACATATATAAGTTTGACTAAGTAACATCAAAATATCTCATAATTCAAATATTACAAACTTTTTTTTTTAAAGATCAAATAAAAATTTAATCTACTCTTCTTGGGAGTCATCATCATCAGCAAATGTTAAAAAAGCTTCATTATCTTCATCAACATAATATGCGGGCTGCCGGGGTCTAAGGGGGCGCTGCCCCCTGGCGGGGTTCGACCTGCCCGGTCAGGTCGTGGGGTCAAGGGGCAGCGCCCTTGCGAGGGTTTCCGGGGGCAGCGCCCCCGGAACAAAATTTATTTGTAAGGGTAATTTTGAAGTTCGTTAGTATGGAAAGATACCGAGCGGTACTGGGTGTGTACCTAGTTGTACCGAGCGGTACCGAAAGTGGTACCGAGCATTTACATAGCGGTACCGAGCGGTATCGAGCATGTACCTAGCGGTACCGAGCGTGTACCTAGCGGTACCGAGCGTATACCGCGCGGTACCGAGCATTTACATAGCGGTACCGAGCAGTATCGAGCATGTACTTAGCGGTACCGAGCGTGTACCTAGTGGTACCGTGCATGTACCTAGTGGTACCGAGCAAGTACATAGCGGTACCGAGCGGTATCCAGCATATATATAGCGGTACTGAGCATTTACTTAGCGGTACCGAGCATGTAGCCATGTACCTAGCGATACCGAGCATAGTCGTTTATCTTAAAATATAGATATATTTTTAAATATAAAAAAATATTCATAAGTATACTGAAATTTAAAAATAATTTGACGTGCTATTTTGCGTCGTGCGCAATGCGCCATAGCTCACATATGGCGCAAATAGCGCGCCTTATTTTAAACACATGCGCCTCGCCATGAACATGGCGCCGTAGGTGCGCCGTGCGCCATGGCGCGCGCTATTTTGCGCCATTGACAACTTTTAGGCAAGTTTACCTTTTACCCTATTAAGTAAACATTTATCTATTATCCAAACACTAAAAGAACTTTTAAAAAATGCATAAAAATCACCTAGATTCTTCTTGATGCAATGAATGTGTCATTCCACCCCTCAAAGGTGGAATATCAACTTCATTGGATCTTAGGACACGATAAGTAACATGTTTGCATCAAAACAAGCATTGGTTGCACTGAGTTTTTTACAACACTCTAAATATGAAATCATAAAAGTCAAATAAAATGTTTAAGTCACAAATAACTTAAAGTGAAACCATTTTTGAATTAAAAACTAAATTTCTTTCTATTTCACAACTGAAACAAAATACTCATTCATAGTGTGACATACCACACAAGCCAGCATACAATTAAATGCACAAATCCTAGGCATCACAAGATCAGGATTTTTTTTTTGCATATGGTTGAATGAGAGTGTGTGTGTAAATATATATGCTATTTTATAAAGGTGGTCATGTCCCCTATCAATAGGGGGTAATAATTCAATCATAATTATCTAATACTGTTTGCTTGCATGTGTTGCATAACCCCTCCCCCCACCCCCAAAAAGGCATGACAATAGAGTATAAGCTAGGCTTGGCACTTTCAGTGCTAGGTATGTTGAATCCTGTTTTGTTTGGTGGATGATATCGGGCCATACTTCGTGCTACGTGTGAACTAAGGGCCTTTGGGGAGAATGTAATGAGGTTTGAGTATGAGAGGAGAAGAAGGAAGGTGAGCCCGAGATAGATATGAATTTAGACAAAATCTTTATTATCTAAGTAAGATATACAAAAGTAATCAAAGTGAGAGCTCTACACTATGGAGCTTGAGCGGAAAAGGAAAAATGATACAATATTTTGGGGATCCAATCATGCATTTTCAGGTGTGATCTCCCTTGATTTTTTTTTTACATCGAACTTGAAAAAATGGACAACAATCTCTCTCATTCTTCTCCCTATTGTTCTTTGTTCTTTTGAATGTGTAGGAGGAAAATCCTTTTCTTTCTTCATCCCTCCTCCCCCTTTTATATGGTTTAGAAGGATGTAGAAATTATGTCTTGGATATGGGAACTATTCTATCAATCTTTTATTGTAAGTCACCTGTTGGTGCCGAATAGAATGACAATTGAGAAGGGCGAGCCGAGTATGGTCAGGTAATGATCTAGGGTCGCTTGCTGCATGAGGAAGGATGAGTGGCGTCTGGATGTAGTCTTCGACTTGACGTGAGAGAGATCGTTAAAGAGGCGATTAGTGTTGTTGGTTGTTTGATATATCTCACATGGAAGACTTAATTCTGACTTAGATGGATAAAGATTTGTTTGACTAAGAGAGAATTTTGAGGTTGCTCTCGTCCAATGGGCCGGCACTAGTTCGTCGTGCTCTAGTGTTAGGCTCCTTCCAGCTTCTGAGCGAGTCCCTCAAATGAACTATTCCGAGAGAGAGAAGTGAGTCCTCCTTCCGCTCTACCTGAACATAACTTGCAAGACACTTGCAAACAGGTACCTGCACAGGTAGCCATATAATACAACTATATTAGTGATGAACCAAAAGATGCCCTGAATGCATCAAAAGCCATAGTTTGAAGACCCACAAGCCGAACCTGTAAATTGTAATAGGGGTGCATAAGACAAACAACTCATTTGTCATTTCATTACGATAATTTGGCCTATATACTTTACTTTATTATGGTTGATTTTATACATGCACATAATATGGCACATGTTCAGGCCACTCAAGCAAAACAAGTAAAGAAATCTAGAAATAAATATGCATTTCTAATGCACACTTAAGTAATAAAAAAAATCAATCAGAGGACAACATTGATTTTCAGCATTTGCATACTCATATGATCATACATAGCCTAGTAAGTCACATGTAAAAGCCCACACATAAAAACTAGATAAAAAAATGCACGGTAAGTCGACGCATTTGCATGCTCATATGATTAGGCATCTTGGCTTAAATGACCAAATTATAAGCATTATCTTCATAATTAAAAACAATTTTACCTATCTTAGATATGTATTAAGACCATGCTTTATAATTTTAAAAGCGCTTGGGTGAATTAGCTGACAGTCCTTTCCAAGTAAGATTGTAAATCCATAATCAGGCTAGCTTAACACCTAGTGGAGTTTTAAGTTTGTAAATCCCTTGCATTTAGCTAGATATGGGTTGAAATTACTATCTACCAGTAGTTCTCACCTTAGATCTAGAGTTCGAGTATGATGTTCATTTTAGTTACATCATAAGCATCATCTTCCTAGGCATTTCTTCCAACCCATGATGTTGGAATATAAACCCCAATTTTTTAAACCAAGTTGATCACTTAAACCTAAATCTAATTTTTAAATGTAAAGTCCAATATATAATAGTTTGAATACCTCTAAGTTTATCAGAATCTCGTACTCCTACCTCTTCCTCCTTTGTCTTCTATTTCAAAATTAATTTCAAGTTGAACTGATCTCCCTTGGAATTCTTGAAGATCAAATCTTTGACAAGAATTTCTTAAAAGTAAATTATAAAAATTGTTGGTCAATATTTTGATGAAATAATATAAATTATTTTTTAATTAAAAGTGTTCTTAAGTGACAAATGTTTATGATATAACTAACCATAAGAGCTTTCCCTTATAGGGATCGGGGAACCTATACCTCAAAATAAAATAAACTCAGCTCGATTCAATACATTAAGTAGAGGAAAATCTTTGATAAAATAAAAAAAAATGTAAATTTTGTTATTAAGTCCATAGTGAAATAATATTTTTTATCTTTCGAGATAATATATTATTTTCTATGTAGTACTCGATTACAAAATATTCCCGTTTGTTGAGGATGACGAATTCCACCAACAGAGAATAATTATTTTGTGGCATCTCAAAAAATTTTAGCAGTCTAATAAAACATGACATTTTCACCAATTTTATTTTTAATTGTGTTAAATAAACTAATACATTACAATAATGTTTTTTGTGTATCTCCATATTTTAAAAATTGGGTCTTCTTTTTGAGGAAGAATGGTAGAACTAGTGAAGTAATCATCTTTCTCTTCACCACTAATGAACAATCATAAATGACTGGGTCCATATGAGGTATTTTTGCTCATTCAACTTGTGCCTAATAACCAGAGGATTTGATAAGCTTTGATACTACCGAGGTTACCATGAGTAATAGATTCAAGCTATGTTGCACCGATACGGATACGGGACACGCCAATTCTTAAAAATACAGGATACGGATACGGCGCGGATACGACATTATAATATATAAATAATATATAAAAATTAAGAAAGTAATCAAAGTATAATATTTGAAATGACAAAAAAATTGAAATAAAAGTAAGCATTAAACATTTAAATGTCTAGTACATCAACAAAAACAAGAAGATAAATTGTACAGCACATGAAATTTCAACTATTCAATAGAAGGAATGATAGGATTAGCTTCTTCAGTGGTTTGTCTTTGAGTTTCTATATCATCTTCAATAAATATCATAGCTTCTAATTCAGGCTCATCAAGTGAAAGATTAGCAATTTCTAATATTCTCATATCCTCAAGAGATTCAAATCCATCTCCATCAACATCCCACATCATGTTGTCTCCTTCCATATAAGTTGGAGTTTTCCTTGAGAGAAGCCGAAGGTTTGTATGCTCAGCTTCACTGATTTTTCTTTGTAATTCAGATTAGTATCCGTATCCGACACGTGTCCGATACAGCACGCCTCGTAAATAGGAGTATCCGTGCAACATAGGATTCAAGGTTGGAGATGACGTTGGAAAAGTTCCTATTGAAAGCCATTCCATGAAGGATGCACTAGGAGAGTAAATAAGAATCAAGAGGAATAGAAAAGCCAAAATAATGGGGCTAATATCATATTAAAAAATATAAAAAAAAAGTAATTAAGTAAGAGACTCTATTTTCTTATTCAAATGAAAAGTATCAAGTGCAGTTTATATTAAGAATACAAGAACACAAGGAAAGGCGACTAAATAAAAAATAAAAGAGAAATAGGAAACACATTGTTGTCCATTTTATGGAAGTCAAGTAACAAGGAATTTAGGAACTTGTGGTTGGTCTTCCTAGCTGCACTGGACGGCGAGCTGTGGTTGATCCACGTATGGACAACAATTGGAATTTCAAAAATCAAGGGCCAAATTTAGTGCAGGTTTGATGTCCACGTCCAATGCAGATTCAAGAATTAATTCTTGATTGCCAACAACTATATATTTTCCTTCTTGATTGATGTTTTCCCTTCACATTCTTCCAAAATTGGTTGTTGATTTCTAGTAGCCATAACTCCTTTCAATTTTGAAGCAAGATTGTTATCCCTCGCCTGATTTTGGCTTGAACTTTTATAATGTATATACTAACAAAATTGTAGATGCTCCAAAAGCAAATTGAGAGTTAATAAATAACATGATGCAGGACTAAGCAGAATAAGTCATGCAAATAGAGATTTAAGCTAAGAGAATATCAAAGACAGCAACATAAACTTCATAAAACATTATGAACAATAAGAAAATTTGAGCTATTAGATCATGTGATAGTAAAAGAAACTAATAAGCAAAGGCTAAACAATAACAAAGGTGAATCAGTTTAGACTAGCTTACATGGGTTGGCACAAGTCTAACATTTAATTAAGGGACCAGTCACCAGAGTTTCTGTTTGCTCAAATTTAAGTAGAACTTGGTGGATTAATCAACACATATGAGATGATGCTACTATAGATGAAATGAGAAAACCCATATTTAGTTAGATGAAGACAAGGGGGAGTTTGATACTTAGCTCATAAATGGGAAGAATAGAATCCTTGATGAAGTTACGGCTAGTTCCTCCTTGGCTTGCCCTTGAAACCCTTGCTCTTTGTTGAATCAATGTCCTTGTTGCATTAGTAGAAGCTAAGTTTCCTTGGAGAGGTAAAATAGTGAGGGAAAAGAAAGTTTCAGCTATATGAGGATTTGGAAGTGGAAAGCTCTCGGTTTTGGGGTTTGGAAGGGTGAACTAGGCCGATAGCATGGGGAGGAGGGGAGAGATGATTTGGCTGATTTTAATGGCTTGAAAAGGGAGAATTCAACTTGGGAAGTGAAAAGGTGGGGGTTGGCTACTTGGGGAAGAGAAATGGCTGACGTGGTTTGCTTGGGAAAGGAAAAAGTCAGCTTGGGAGGTGAAGAGGTGGGGCTGGTTGCTTGGGGAAGAGAGAGGGCAGATGTGGCTTTCTTGGGAAGGGAAGTAGTTGGCTTGGGAAAGGGAAAAGTTAGCTTAAGAGGTGAAGATGTGGGGTTGGTTGCTTGAGAAGAGAGAGGGCTGATGTGGCTTCCTTGGGAAGGGAAAAAGTTAAAGTGGTTGTGGATCTCCAAATGTCACAATTAATTGAGATAAATGCTCAATTAATGTGAATTAATTGCATAATTTGGGAAGCCCAAGGGTCAACGGTGTTGGGGAGAAGGTGGAGGCGAATAGAGAGGAAGGGAGGGAGGTGGTTGCTAGTTGAGGGCAGTAGGTTGTTGTAGCTGGGGGTGTTGTTTGGGCGGCTAGGGAAGAAGAAAAAAAAATTATGGAGGGAAAATGATATCAACCAAGAGCCCGCACACTGTTGGGTATTTCTTTGCCTTTCTCCAAAAGACTTCACACACAAACTCAACTCACAAACAGAAGAAAAAGTATATAACCAGAATTTTATATCAAAATATTCATCATCCATACAAAAGAACAATGAGTCATATATATAGGCACAAAAAATATGAAAGGATAAAAGACAAGAAGGTCCTTGGTCAAACAACATAAACGCTCCCTCAAGTGAGGATAAAATTGAAATAAAATAAATAACACCACATAAATCTCCTACAACACATGAAAAATAAAAATATAAAGACTCAATCAAGGTCGTAGATCTCCGGCCTCTACGGTGATAAATCCTCCAAGCTCTGATGTCCCCATCATAACATGAAATGAAATTAACAAAAATAAATAAATAAATATATGAGCACAAGTAAGAAGTATAGAGCCATTTAAGGATCTGAAAACCAGTGGCAGTAAAGAGCCATTTAAGGGTATCAGTTGACCTAATTGAAGCTGCAGGCTACCAATGCAAAGTGGTGGAGCTACAGGAATTTGTCTTGCATCAAGAAACATGCCCAAATTAGTTTCAAATCAATTTTTTCGGCTGCAAGATAGTACCTTGATCCAAGAAAAAACATCAAATTAGGTTCTCAGCAGTCTTCTCATTTGACAGCATTTCTCGAAGAATAATTGATCCACCAAGTTTTCTTTAAATTAAATTGCAGGATTGCTGGAATTTCTAGCAAGCCTGAATATCAAGATTCAAGAGAAAAGCAGCAGCTTAGACTGAGCATTGGGAGACAATCTTCTGGGTTTTAGCATCCAAGGAATTAGGAAAAACTGAATCGTAATTTTTTCCCGAACAACTTGTAGTTTGTTTCCAGCCTCCTTGCAGTCCACGGCCAATGCAGGAATCTTCGGGAGCTGTCAATACTTAACAGGGATGACTAAAAAGGCTTAATGGGGGTTACCCATTGAATGAAGGAGGTCGGAGAGCAGGTGCAGAGTAGTTGAAGATCATCCCAGCAGCAAACAGAGGAAGAGTGTTCGCATATCCAGAACAGGGAAAAGCTATTTTTTGCACTTCATACCTTCCAAACTACAACAAGGAAGGTGGACCAGCAATTGAAAAACAATTTATTCCGAGCAGGGATTTCCTTACAGTAGTGATTCTTGTCAGGAAAAGGTTCTTCTGTTTGTTCTATTTTTTCTAAAGCAAGTACTTGTAATCGTTTCTTGCTTAACTCTCATAGAGTTCATGATAATATCCATTCTTCTAAAAGTTTACTAGCCTTTTTTAATCACTACCCATCTTAGTTAAACCTATATCGAAAGTAATAAAGGAATATGCATTCATAACATCAAATCAACATTTCTTCATACGGAAAAGCATGAGATCAAGCGATAAAAAAAAAACTACAAATTTCATGAAAGAGATACAATTGTAGATATCTCATAAGTTCAATCTTCTGTACAGTGTTATATAGTGTTAGCCAACTCGTAGATACGGCACCTTGAAAATAAAATTAAAATATAATAAAGCCAAAAAAACTGTTGAATGAATGAATTTTTGTATAATAGGATGGTTTAATTTATTATTAAAAGTCAAGATAATAATAAAAAGGAGAAACGAAATAGTTCATCTTAAATTAGTTGGGGGAAATACCTCATAAACAATTATGAAATTATCTTTTATCAAGTCCTCATTTAATCCTCCAAGGTAGCCAGTCAAAACATCAGCCACTCTACAGAGAAACTACACCACCAAGAATAACAGAGAGTTAGAATATAAATACCATCAAATTTGTTGTTGTTGTTGTTGTTGTTGTTGTTGTTGTTGTTGTTGTTGTTGTTGTTGTTGTTGTTGTTGTTGTTGTTGTTGTTGTTGTTGTTGTTGTTGTTGTTGTTGTTGTTGTTGGAGATGAATGATACTGAGGCCTTCAAAATTAAAGTTGTTCCATTTATTAACTTAAGCTGCATGATAAATGAAACCACCAAAACAAGAATGCATGACATTGAATCCTCCAAGATATACAACACAATAACATCAAGCCTTTGTCACGCTTCGTGGGGTCGGCTACATGAATCCTTTTTCACCATTGTATCTTGTTAAAAGTCAAATTCACGTTTAAATCTAATAAAGAAATATCATTTCTAATATTTTCTAACCAAGCCATTTTAGGTCTACATCTACATTTCTTAACATAAGTCAAATCTAATACCTCTATTTTCCCAACCGAGTCATCAGAAGGCCACCGTTTTATGTGACCAAACCATCTAAGGTGACTCTCTCTAATCTTATTTTCCAGTGGAGCTACTCCAACCTTTTCACACATATATGCTCATTTCATATCCTATCTCTAAGGCTAAAGCCATTAAATCCAAGTTATAGAACCTATAAAATTCTGAGGTTTATTCAAACTTATCACAACTATTCAAAGTTAGCTTTGTACGGCTATGATGATACATGCCAGAGAAAATTTAAGAACTTGCCTTCTCTGCTCCCCTTTCAAATTTCAACTGAAATAATACACGAAAAATCTATACCCTAACATCATTATTTGAGCAAATAAAAGGTATCATTCCATGCAACAACAAGCAACAAGACAACAAACCTCGATTCCCATCAGAGGAGGCATCTCCACCTGCGTGCAAGCCAAGAAAGTTATCCCCTCCCGGAATATTTGGAATATATAATGCGTCGGAGACGCAATTACCGGCAATATCTGAAAATTTTTCCCACCAAAAGACAACAAAAGGAATGATTTGCGAGTTGCAAAATACTTTTCTGCAAAACATCGAATCGTATGGAAAAACCCTAGCAATCAAAAAACCTTGGTCGAATCCCCTCCTTGGGAAATAACGTAGTCCCGATTATTCTGGTGCCGTGAGCACATTTAGCACATTTAGCTTAGCTATTAATTATTCAGCGAATTTCTGGTGCCGTGAGCACAAGGGAGACATAAGGGTCAGAATCCGTAGTGATTCTGTTTAGTTTAGCTTAGCTATTAATTAAATATCTGATATCCGCTATTATCTGATTCTGATTTCTGTATCTGTTCTGTTGATACGAAATGTCCAAAAAAAAAAATAGAGATGAAAAACATCTCAGAAAGAGAAGACTAAACACAACTCTCCTTGGCCTATTGGTTGAGAGCTTTGGCTTCCAACTAAGAGGTTCAGGGTTCGAGTCTATGTGTATGCGTTGTGTGTGTGAGTTTGCCTTAAATGACCTAAATGTCCCAAAAAAAAAAAAAAAAAAAAAAAAAAAAGAGAAGACTAACTTTAAAGAACCACTGCTCCGCCACATTTGGAAATGAAGCCAGCTCATGATTATACGAAATATTCAATTTGTTTTTAAGAAGGCATACTTGATACTTCTCAATGGCTTCATTAGTAACACCAATGTATCACTTATGCTAAGATTGTTGAGCATGAGATGTAAATTATTAGTGATATGCATTACTTCGAGGGAGATTTGATTGGGGCAATTTTTAATTGTTAAGTGTCTTAATATTTTTTAAGTGTTGTGACAAATATTTTCGGACTTCTCGAGCTTCGACGTCCGAAAATAGGGGGGCAACGGATACGTACTCCAAAAATTATATTGATCGGGCACAAATCTCGAGGTAAAAGCTAGTTGGAAACTTCAAAAATTAATTTTGGGAGCACCCAAACTCCGATTTTAGCGAGCTGACAGTCAAACTGAGCGTCTCGGAAATACGAACCCAACGACACCAAATTCAACTCAATTCGAGTCCAAATGAGTCCGAATCAAGGACCCGATGCGCTGTTGGAAGGTTCAAACCACAATTTGAGTTACCAAACGGTCTCCGATTTTGACGAGCTTACACTTGAATCGAACGGATCGACGAGACGAATCCAACGAGCCCAAGATCTCTGAATTACGGCATCATTAAGGCCTCCAAATGTCCAACGAACGGTGCACGATCAAAGGGTTCAATATCGGCCGTCCATTCAAACCACTCCCTATTCGCCCGTGATCTCACACATATTTACAAGCCATGCCTCTCCAGAAAAACTATAAATAGAGGCCTCATTCTACACAAAGGGGACTCAAGTGAAGAGAGAGAAGAAGAAGAGGAGAAAGGGGAAAAGGAGAATCCTCTCCTCCTCGACCACCGTCGGAGTTCGTCCTGCCTCCCCCGAACACGTCGGGATTTTGCGTGATATTCGGGAGAACGCAGAAATTCTGCCCAACTTCCACGTGATGCTGAAATTCTTTTCAATTTACAACAGAGTTCCCTCCTAACGCCGAAACTCCGCCCAAGTGAAGCCGAAACTCTCCTCTACCACCAACAGACGTCGGACTTCTACTCGGCGTCGGACCTTCACTCTTCGCCAAGTTTCTACCCAACGCCGGACTTCTACCGGTTATTGGACTTCGCTGGACGTCTATGCAAAGATGCATTTCTTTCAATTGTTGGACTTCTACCCGACGCTATCCTTCTGATCTTCGTCGTCAGACTACAGTCCTTCCGACCTCTGTCGCCTGTCGACTACGGTCCTCCTGACCTATGTCGCCTGCCGACTACAGTCTTTCCGACCTCCGTCGCCCGCCGACTACGGTCCTCCTAGCTTACGTCGCTCGTCGACTACAGTCCTTCCGACCTCCATCGTCAGCTGACTACGGTCCTCCTGACTTCCGTCGCCCGCCGACTACAGCCATTTCAACGAAGCGAATACGTCAATAGTAACTCTTTATATTTATATCATGTAATGTACTATATAAGATGTGCATCAAGCTAAGGCCTTCTCCCAAGGAAGGGTCTCATTTGTAATCGACTGCAAATATTAGTGGATTCGTTCAAACTGGGCTAGGTCCCGTGGGTTTTCCCCCTTTTTCAGGGGTTCTCCACGTAAAAATCTTGGTGTTTCATAAATGCTAGACCATCTCTCCTTATCTGATTGCGTGCCGGATTTTCGTACAACGCTAAGACGATAAATATGATATTTCTCTACCGCCCTGAATACTCCTTGACACAACAATATATATCTTTCAAATTAAAATTTTAATCATATGTTTTTTATTAGCATTATTAGGATATAGAGTTCAATTTTGTAAAGTCAAAGGGCTTAAATTGAGATCAATTTTATATTACAATTATAACATTAAAGATTATTTTGAATCCATTTTGTTTGTTGATGGATTAAATTTTATGATACATTGCAACCAAATGTGTTATACACAAATAATTTAAAAAATTTCTCATAAAAACATTATATTTATGTAAAAAAAAATTCAATACTTTTAAAATTCATCGTAATTAAAATTTGATCGGTTAATTTTCTTCTACGGTAATAAAGTAACGGGACTCAAAAGAATATTTCAAATTTTAAAATTTTCCAAACCCTCTCGCTTCATTCCGACCTTATAGGGTTTTTCCAAGTCGATAAATTATGCGTTGCTGTTCGACTTAGCTCCTTCTTCGAAGACGTTTCTTTCCTGGCGGATCGGAAGTTACGATATTTTGATCGGGAGCAATGACGGGAGCTCGCTCGCTGTGAAGGTAACTTTCTTTAGGGTCTCCCTTTGGCGCGTTTCTTCGGCCAAATCCCGTAAATCCGCCCAATTACAGGATTTAGGGCAAAAAGAGGGAAACAGAGGATTTATTTCGCCGTGAGATTTACGGGACGCTCAAATCCTGCATAAATCCTGTTGCCAAACAGCCCCTAAATCCTGCTCAAATCCTGCATCCAAACAGCCCCTGAAGATGCCTAGGGGTAGAAAGAAGAAGAAGGTTGGCTCCGAGCCTCCCCGGAAGCCTGTCTTCACTTCTCGTGATGATGGGGACGCCGCCCATAACTTTCACGATCGGCAGATAGCTTTCAACCACCGCGAAGGTATGATTTTTGTACTGATGTGCTCATCCTTATTACGCAGCATTTGATTGTGTTCTACAGCGCATTTTCCAGTTCAAATCTTTCCTTTTGGTACCATTTGGAAGGGATGTCTTGGATGAATTGTGAGAAATAAGGTTTAGTTGAAACCAGAAGAGTAGTCTCGAAAACATTTGATACAGATTGTTTGAGAGAAAAAAGTCGATGAGTTCTTTGATTTTTTGAACTGCTCTCTGTACATAAGCAGCCAAGAAAATGTTTGGGATGCCTTGGATGAATTGTGAGAAATAAGGTTTAGTTGAAGCCAGAAGAGTAGTCTCGAAAACATTTGATCCAGATTGTTTTAGAGAAAAAAGTCGATTAGTTCTTTGATTTTTTGAACTGCTCTCACATAAGCAGCCAAGAAAATGTTTGAATTAGGCCGAGAGTGTCGTTCTCAGAAGAGTATTCCAATGCTAAACTTAGTTTGTTAGGTGGAAATGTAGAATGACTTAGTTTGGAGAGGGTATGATTTCTTTATTGTCTTCTGTAGGCTGAATTTAGTGAATGGATGTGGTCTGCAGGATTTAAGCGAAGCATTTTGCTCCTTCAAATTTAGCCTAAGGAAGGGAGAGGAAGAAAATCTTAACCTCTTTCTGACTTGGCCCCACATGGGCAAACCATCTGCTTTAAGGGTGGGCAAGTTTGTTGTATAAATAAATTAATGTTTAATAAAATAAAATAAAAATGCATAATTTAGAGCAAAGTATTATATTGAAGGTCGAAGTCTTAAGTTAGCTAGAAAACTATCAATATCAATCTCAACTCGTTCATTCCTTTTCAAGTATCAATCCATTTTATAATCTCGAAACACAAAAAAAACAAGGAATTATGAACAATTTTTATCAATCATGGAAAAAAAAATGGAACCTAGAGCAAAATTAAATGTCCTACCTCAAGCAACCAATGAGTTCTTAAAATAAATTTTAATAGAATTATAGATCTCCAAAGATCACGAATGTATAATAAAATATTTATGTTTCAATTTTTAAACAAATACGGGAAAGTCAATCATCACTAAGTACTATATGAAAAATTCAAACTTTTTTATTATTTAAATAATTGGTTCTTTGATATAATGATTGATTAATAAAATTAGTTATCTATAAAGAAATAAAAGTAAAAAAGAAAAACTAATAGGAGAAAAAAAGTTGTAAAATATGTGGTGTTTCTCTACCATTACCTGTTTATTTTTTTAATTTCTCTATGGTTGCTTTTTTCTCATCGCCATTTCTTCTTCTTCATATTTATTCTTCATTTCTTCTTCAACTTCACGTGTAGCAGGCTCTGAAAGAGTCGCTAAAAAAACCTCTTTGCTTCCTTCTACAATGTTGTTCCAATTGGATTTGAAGTCACTTCGGAGCTCACCGTGAAATTAACTATCATTGCCCCGCTTTTCGCTTGCTTCTTCGACTAAATCTTGTAAAAGCATTGTCGTTTATGTCCAGAAGATGGGAGGGTGGCAGAGGCAGCGAATTTCTTGACTTTCAAGGAAGAGGGGAGCAAACGAAGTTCTTGAACCAAGGCTAGAGATGCTTTTTAGTTATTATTATTTTTTGACTAAATATGGGGAAAAAATTTAGGAGGTAAAGTTATCTTAGTGTCCCTTCTAATTTAATTAAATTACAATTTTGAGGGTGAGCAATTTCTCACCCTCAATTAGGCGTGGTTCTGCCTCTGCCTGGCCGTTATATATTTTATGTTTTTAACCAATGGGCTGACTTAATTATTAAAATATTCCCATTCCCAGTTGATAGAACCATCAGAGCAGTCTTGGCCTTTTCTTAGTTGGATATTAATTTGTTCTGAATTTTGAAGATCTCAGAAAAATAAAAGAAGCATAATACTAAGTTTAGTGTTGCAGAGATGAGGATGCTCATGTGGATGAGTGGTTTTACCCTTAGAGATAGGATACAAAATGAGCATATGCGTGAAAAGGTTGGAGTAGCGCCAGTGGAAGATAAGATTGGAGAGAGTCGCCTGAGATGGTTTGGTCAAATAAAATGGCGGCCTTCCGATGACCCAGTTAGGAAAGTAGAGGTATTAGATTTGACTTATGTTAAGAAAGGTAGAGGTAGATCTAAAAAAACTTGGTTAGAAAATAGTAGAAATGATCTTTCTTTGTTTGATTTAAACAAGAATTTGACTTTTAATAGGACACAATAAAGAAAAATGATTCATGTAGCTGAGCCCACGTAGTGGGACAAAGGCTTGATCTTATTGTTGTTGGTGTAGGAAAATAAGGATCAATTTTTGGCTTTGGTTGAGCTGAAATAGAAATCAACAAGCTGATGCTTTTGCATTTTTAAATTAGTTAGTTGGGCATGGCTCAAATCAAGAAAGCCTCGAACCAAACTGTAGTTAGTCATGACTTGATTTAAATTGATTTGAGACGATCTTGAACCTTTGATTAACTTTAATTATTCCCAGCCATCTTTATTGGTTGCTCTGTATAGAGAGGATTTCTACAAATGACGGTTCACCTTTTATTATTGATTTGTTGAGAAAATTGTTGTCAACATCCTGCTTTGGAAACATATAGAGCTAGAACAAACACTGTATCTATCACATACAAGTCTTCCTTCATCGTGAGTACTAGGATGCTTAAGAACTCAGCTAGTCAGCTGCTATGGAAACTAGGATAAAGCCTCCATTGATGGTAATATTTTTGACACCAACAATACTCCCCTTTTGCACATTAGAGATAGTTTAGACTCCTTCATATGTTTTAGGAGTTTTAGTATGTTGTCATATGAAGAACATGGTAGGACTTCATCTATTGGGTAGTAGACTTCACGAATGCATCCTCTATCTTTTCTTTCAGTTGATTGATCTCCTTGTTACGCCAACAAAGCTTTTGTTCAAGCCATTGAAGGACGGAGTTTAAGTTTTAATACCACAAAGAACTTAGCTTTCCTTTATGCAAATTTGATGACAATGTTGAATTTTTAATTTTCTTTTGTTTAACATGCTCCAAAGTCCAAACTAAAGAAACCTCTTGAGTATTATCTTTTTGACTAATCACTATTTTCCCCACAAACATAATTTAGTCTATAGGTTCAATAATAATGATATCTTCCAACTTGCGAAAACTTATTATAACTTGGCCAATTGTAGATGTAAGGATTGATACATAGAATATTTATGTCTAAGTTAAGAGAATACGAAAGTTTTCTTTCATTTCTCAATTTACAAGGCTTAGTAAAAATGATTATGATATTTCAAGGAAATACATTTAACCAATTGGAGCAAAGAGTGAAAGATTGTTTTTATATTTATGCTTCATCAAACTCTAGGCTGTAAGTGAAGCTTGGATGAAAGGTTGGCCTTCACTATAGAACTTGGTTGGGAGATAAAGTAGATGTGATTTTTTGTTAGAAGATTGGTTCTTTTATTGGATGATATTATGATAGGAAATACTTGAGTTCACAAGTAACCCTAAGGGAAATACTTGAGTTCGCAAGCAAACCTATCACTAATTGGTGAAAACAACGAGAATAATGCAAAATTCTGGGTGAAATCAGCCCCAAAACGATGGATTGCAATAAGGGAATCAAAGCCAAACAAACACAAAGCAAGATACAAGCGATCCTCAATTGGAGAGGAGGATCGTTCTCTCCCAATCTCCATACAAGGAATCTAGAGCCCAAGATGCCAAGGAACTACAAGAGAAAACAAATCAAAGCATGCCCTAAGCCTCGCCTCTCATGCTATTTAATCCCAACTACTCAAAACATGCTTCCTAATACAAACTTCCTAAATTCAATTAATTCCTAATTCATTATTTCCTAATATAAAACTTCCTTATACATAATACCTTAATTCAAACAATAGCCTTCTTTGCTTTTGTTGCCCCCTCTCTCTCTCCTCTTGCAGCCCTAGAGGGTCCCACTTGAATTCAAAGGAGGCGGTTTAGCCCGCCTCCTGTAGACCTTGGCCGGCTGGGTTGGTTCCTGTGGAACTGTATCATATTCATGGAGAATATTATTTATGTTATAAGTAAATGCTCCTTTCCATTATGAATAACAATTACATGGCCAAACTTCTTTTCACTCATGGGATATGGGATTTTTTGGGGGCGGGGTGGGTTCCTCACAACTCTTTTATTGAATCTCTCTCTTTTTTTGTTATTATAAAAAATGGAAAGAATTGTTGCCTAGCATTAACCATGCTCAATATCAAAAGATCATTCATCATAATAGAACCAATAATTCACTTTCCCAAATTCACAACTTTTTATTAAAGATTGCCCATATAAGGAATGAAGCCATGCTTGTTCCAAACAAGGTTACTTCCTCTTTTTTCAACCTTATTTGTTGATTTCTAGGGCCTCTAAACTCAAGGAATGATTTATGTCATTACATAATTAAGTTATAGGGCAAATCAAAATAACTATAAAAAATAGAATTTGAGACTCTTCAACCATTCTTAATTCTCTTTCTCTCTCCTTGTCACAGCCCGAACTGATATAACCCACAGACGGATAGGTCATACTGCATTGAATTGTGACAGGCCAGACCCAAGATCTAAGTTTCAGAAAATTCTTTTCACGTTTCTTTATTTCAAAATATAAAATAGATAACATAGCTTCTAAATAACTTTTAGAAAGCAACGAATAAGCTCATCCACACGTTTTTATTATTTTCATTCATTATAAAAATGTATTTACAACATTTACAATATGGTGTATAGTTACAAACCTAATCAAAACAAATAATAAAATAACTATTCATGACGGTATAAAAAAAATTATCTCTACATACTAAGATAAAAACCTGAACACTTAGCTAGTCAACTACCTTTTTCTCCTTTTCCTGACCTGAAATAAAAAACAGAGTATGTGTGAGCCAACACAGCTCACTGATAGAAAATACTTGAGTTCGCAAGTAATCCTAAGGTAATACTTGAGTTCGCAAGCAATCCTAACCCAAATTGATAAGCAAACAACAAAGAAACGGCTGTTTGCAGCAAGAAAACAACAAAAATATGCTGTTTACAGCAGGAAATCAGCACAATCTAGGGAAATCTGAGAGAAAAACTCAATACAAGACTTGTATTCCACTAGACGATGAAATAAAATAGCAAAGATACAATCGTTCTTCAATCCGAGAGGAAGAACAATTCTTCAAATCTCTGGCAACGCCAAGAGCCCAAAGCAAAAGAACCCTAGATCTCAAATTCCAATCAAATTCAAGATAATCCTAATTTCCTCCTATTCCCCTAATTAACATGAAAGGAGAATTACAACTTACCTAATCAACTCTTACATTCAAATATTTTCCCCAAAAATTGCATTAAACCCATCATGGGGCCCACAGGATTACCGCCCCTCTCCCTGTTTCTTTCGTCGAACAAATACCTGGATCGGTCCAGCCAGCCTCTCCTGGGCCGGCATGAGAGCAGCAGGCGTAACATTACTCGCCTCCCAAAAACTCACCTTATCCTCAAGGTGAAAAAAAGAAAATTGCTCTTTCACTCTGTCAAATGGTTCCCAAGTAGCATCAAAATCAGGCAGATCATTCCATCGAATAAGTACTTCCTTATTGCTCTCTTTATCATATCTTACCCCTATAAGCTCCAGGGGTTCTAAAATCATTTCCAACTCCTCCGTCATTGATGCGGGTAACTCTGCACTAACTACATGCTCTCCTCAGCCGTGACACATGGAACACCGGGTGTATGGTAACGGAGGCGAGTAACTTCAGATGATACGCCAATCTTCCCCAATATCTCATAGGGATCGAAATACCTCGGCGCCAATTTCTTATTCCGCCTATTAGCCACTGATTTCTGTCTGTAGGGCCTTAGCTTCAAGAACACCTTCTCCCCGACTTCAAACTACATGTCCCTCCTATGTGAATCCTCCTGTCGCTTCATAATTTGTTGTGCCCTCTGCAGATGTTTCTTCAACTCTTCTAGCACCTTATCCCTTTCCTCCAAATACTGCTCCACTAACGACACTGGTGTGCTTCCCTTCCCATAGTGAACTAGGTGTGGGGGGTCTCTGCCATACATCACCTTGAAAGGCGTCATTTGAGAAGCAGAATGGTACGAGGTATTGTACCAATACTCGGCCCAAGGTAACCACTTCACCCACATCCGTGGTGTTTCAGATGCAAAACACCTCAAATATGTTTCCAAGCTCCGGTTTATCACCTCCGTTTGTCTGTCAATCTGTGGAAGGTAGGCAGTACTTCTCTTGAGAATCGTGCCCTGCATTCTAAAATGCTCCTTCCAAAACTAGCTAAGGAACACCTTGTCCCTATCAAACACAATCGAATCAGGAACCCCATGTAATCTCACAACTTCCCTGATAAATGCTGTCGCTACTAATAAGGCGTTGTACGGATGTCGTAAGAGAATAAAATGAGCATACTTGCTAAGTCGGTCCACCACTACTAGAATTACTGTGAATCCTTCCGAGCGAGGGAGGCCGTCAATGAAGTCTATAGATACTTCCTCCCACACTTTGTTTGGAAGTGATAATGGTTGAAGTAGCCCTTCTGGTGCCATCGCCATATATTTATTTTTCTGACATACCTAACACCTTGCTACCATCTCTTCCACATCCTTATACATCCCCTTCTAGTACAGCTCCGCTGCCAGCCTTCTGTATGTCTTCTGTACTTCTGAATGCCCCCTAACAGCACTGCCATGAAATTCCTGTAGTAAGTGAGGAATGCATGGCTGCATGCTGATGTTCGTGGCATCACGAACCTCCCCTGATGTAACAACTTATCCCCCTCCAAATAGTACTCCAAATGACTACTACTATCATTCCTCAAGTCTTCTTTGATTTTCTTCAGCTCCTCGCTCTGCAGGCTTTCTTCTTTGATGGCCCCCCAGTTAACCATCAGTGGTACTGACACTGCAAACTCATGAAGTTCCGCAACACATCTGGATAAGGCGTCGACCGTCTTATTTTCCACCCCTGGTCAGTACAAGATCTCAAAGTCATAGCCCAAAAGCTTTGACAGCCACCTCTGATGTTCCTCGGTCATCATCCGTTGTTCCAAGAAGTATTTCAAACTCCTCTAGTCCGTACGAACAATGAAGTGCCTCCCCAAAAGATAAATGCGCCACTTCTGAATGGCTAGGACGATGGCGATCAGCTCTCTCTCATATATTGACTTCAATCAAGCCCTGGTCGATAGCACCTGACTGAAATAGGCTACAGGCTTGTGATCCTGCATCAAAATTGCTCCCAAGCCATACCCTGATTCATAAGTCTCCACTATAAAGGTATGGCTGAAATCTGGAAGAGCTAACACTGGCACCGTCGTCATGGCTTTCTTTAACATCTCAAAAGCCTGGGTTGCCGCCTCTCCCCACAAGAAATTGTCCTTCTTCAGTTGCTCAGTCAAAGGCCACGCGATGGTATTGTACCTCTTCACAAACCTCCTGTAGTAACCAGTCAGACCTAGGAAACCTCTCAACTCCCTTATGTTCTTAGGCATTGGCCAGTTCTGCATGGCCTCAATCTTGGACTGGTCGGCTGCCACTCCCTCTTTAGACACCACGTGTCCCAAATATTCCACCCTCGACTGGGCAAAACTGCACTTGTTAAATTAGCTTTCAGCTGATGCTCCTGTAGGATCTTCAAAACCTCCTTCAGGTGCTTTAAGTGCTCCTCCTCAGTTTAGTTGTACACCTTGAACTTTTTTTTCATCAAAGACTGAAAGGTAGCAGGGGCGTTAGTGAGCCCGAAAGGCATCACCAGGAACTCATAATGCTCCTCCTGCGTTCTGAAAGCCGTCTTCTAAATATTCTCATCCTTCATTCTGATTTGGTGGTAGCCTGACTTCAGGTCCATCTTAGAAAACACTACTGCTCCGTGCAACTCATCTAGCAACTTGCCAATCACCGGAATAAGGAACTTATCTGGTATTGTCTCCTTGTTCAAAGTCCTGTAATCCATGCAAAATCTCCAACTCCCATCCTTCTTCTTGACTAGTAGAACGGGGCTAAAGAAAGGACTCACGATGGGTTTGACTATTCCTGCCTCCAACATCTCCCTGATCAACTTCTCTATTTCATCTTTTTGAATCTAAGGGTATCGGTATGGTCAAACAGTAATTGGTGACACCCCGTCCTTCAAAAGGATTGCATGCTCCTGCTCTTTGGGTGGTGGGAAGCCCTGAACTGCTGTATGAGCGGTTGCACCACTAATGAAATGTCTCCCTCATCCCCCACACTCACCCTCTCCAAGCTCTGCAGCTCCACCAGATATCCAACTCCCACCTCCTGCATGGATATGATCATGGACTTGAGAGATACCCTAGCCTTAGTCAGGCCACCATCACCTTGAATCGTCCTCCTTCTTCCTCCCATCACCAGTTCCATCCTCAGTGTCTCCCAATTGATCTTGGTCTCCCCCAATATTTACAGCCACTTCATCCCTAGGATGGCATCAGTACTCCCCAATTCTAAGGGAAGGAAGTTATCCCTCACCTGGATCCCCTGAATATTCAGCACTATCCCTCTGCAAACTCCTCTACCTATTTCCATCTTTACCGCGCCCATTATCACCCCATAGCCTCCCGTATCCACTAACTCCATCCCCAACAACTCAACGATCTGGGTGGAAATGAAATTGTGGGTTGTCCCACTGTCATTCAACACCACCACCTCACGATCAGCTATCTCTCCTTTCACTTTCATAACGTGACTCAGAGTGAATCCCACTACAGAGTTCAGAGAAACTTCTGCCACATCCAGGTGAAACTTCTCCTCCTCCTCTTCAGATCTGCTCCCACCTCCCTTGTCTTCCTCGTCTTAACAGACAATGAGAACTTGAAGAGTTCGGTCCTTGCACCTATGCCCTGGCATGTACTTCTCATCACATCTGAAGCACAACCCTGTTGCCCTCTTATCCTGCATCTCCTTCTCTGTCAACTTTTTGAATTGTCCCCCATTCCCCCTCCAGTTTTCTCCTTTGGTGCTTCCTTCAGATGCCGTGACGCTGCCTCTTTTGATAGTAAGAATGTTGTAGTCATCTTGTTCGATCCTCATGAATAGTTTCCTCGAGCTCTTCTTTCTGATTTCTTCTGATCTTACACCAACTGTGCCAGCTCCATAGCCTTCACTAGGTTCCTCGGCTCCAACACCCTGACTGTTGTTCGGGTCTCCGGTTTTAGCCCGTTCATGAAGTTCCCTTCTAGGGCTGACTCTAAAATGTGATACAATCTGCTAGCCAAGTACTCGAACTTGTCCCGGTAGTCTGTCACAATCCCCTCCTGAGTCAAAGCAAAGAATTGCTCATAGAAGTCTCCTTCCCCATCGGCTTGGAAACGCTCCAATAAGCAATCCTTGAACTCTCTCCATCTCCGGATGGGCTCCCTCCTGTCACGCAACTGATACTAGGCCAAGGCTTTTCCTTCCAAACACAATCCTGCCGCCGTCAACTTCTCTTCCTCTGTCAACCCATTGACAGCGAAGTAACGCTCTACCTTGTAGATCCAGCCATGGCCGTCTTCACCCTCAAAGACGGGCATCTTCAGCTTCCTCACCCGTGGGTCTCCCCCGTGTCCCTTGAATCCTCCATAACATCTCATTCCTCAAAGAGGAGGTGCTCCCTAACTGTCACGATCTTCCCTCCGGCGGTTATACCTGAACCCTTCATCATATTCCCCTCTTCTCTCTTCAAAATCAGCACCCCGGCGATAGAATTATTCTCTCTCCCGATGAAATCAGCACCCCATCGGTCATTTCCCAAACTCATCTCCTCTCTAGAAAGTGGTTCTAGATGTGGCATGTCGTCCTCCCCCTCAATGACCTCCACTTTCAGATTTCTCCTCCCCCTAAACGGGTTTGGATTTCCTCCTACACCATGGCCTCCGGTGGTCTCTCTTGCTTCCGATGTCGTAGGATTTGTCTTCAACTCCAACAATTTCTTCAACATTTCTTCCATCACCGCGAATTTTCCCTCTATCCTTTCATTGTTTGAGGTGATTTGAGTTTGAAAGTCAAAGAACTTTCCCTCCAAATCTGATTTTAGTTGACCAATCTCGCTTTCCAAGACCTCTACCTTCTTCCCAGCCATCTATCTTCCCAGAAATCACGAAGATCTTCTTCCGGTAAAAAAAAATCCCGCTGAAATTTCAGGATTTCGGCCGCCGACGGTCCCAAATCAATGCTCTGATACCAATTTGATAGGAAATACTTGAGTTTGCAAGTAACCCTAAGGTAATACTTGAGTTCGCAAGCAATCCTAACTCAAATCGATAAGCAAACAACAGAGAAACAGCTGTTTAAAGCAGGAAAACAGCAAAAATCTGCTGTTTACAGCAGAAAATCAGCACAATCCAGGGAAATCTGAGAGAAAAACTCAATGCAAGACTTGTATTCCACTAGACGATGAAATAAAATAGCAAAGATACAATCGTTCTTCAATCTGAGAGAAAGAACAACTCTCCAAATCTCCGGCAACGCCAAGAGTCCAAAGCAAAAGAACCCTAGATCTCAAATTCCAATCAAATTCAAGATAATCCTAATTTCCTCCTATTCCCCTAATTAACATGAAAGGATAATTACAACTTACCTAATCAACCCTTACATTCAAATCTTTCCCCCCAAAAATTGCATTAAACCCATCATGGGGCCCACAGGATTACCGCCCCTCTCTTCCTGTTTCTTCCGCCGAAAAAATACCTGGACCGGTCCAAGCTGGACCGGTTCAGCCTGCCTCTCGTGGGCCGGCGTGAGAGCATCAGGCGTAACAGTCACACCGACCAATCTGGATTTTCAAACAGTTTATTTATCATGGATTTAATTGAATTTAACAGCAGGTCATTAGAAATTTATCATACTGAGAATAATAGTAATTGCAGAGCATGGTTTAAAATTGCGCAATATGAGGCCCGCCTTTGCGCAATTCTAGTAAAAAATGCTTCGATGCTTATGCTTCGAGTTTTTGTTATGAGGCTTGCGCCTCAACTTGGTTGAGGCCCGCCTCGCATCACTAGCATGAGGCGTACGCCTCACGCAATATATATTAAAACTTACATAAATCTTAAAGTAAATGCCCGACATTGGACTCTATAGGAGAGGTGGAAGGGGAGCGAGCAGTTCATCATAATGATGATTCAAATGAAGAACCCCTTAGTGATGACAGTGCTGATGACTTATGAGTTCTTATGTGATATGTCATTGCTATTTATTTTTAGAAATTGGAATTATATGTTAATGAAAAGAATACTGGGATTTGAGAAAGATAGAATTTTGAGTTGAACTATATTTCATGTTGTCTTATTATTGGGATATTTTGATTTCACTTCATATCTTATGCTTTTTTTATGTTTTATATTATTCACTCATTCGTATATAAAAAATTTATCATTTTATATTTACGCAATCTTTTGATTTTGAGCCTTACGCCTCAAAACGCCTTGAGTCTTGCAACACTCCTATTAGCAGACAGAAGGCGTCTACGATCTACAATGCATCGCCACCGGATCTGCAACACTGATACAAGCAGACAGAAGGCGTCTACAACATTCTTATTCGGCCTTTAAGGCCTTCAACAAAGAAAGTTCATGAACAAAGGCATGAAGCCTAAAGAACCCGATCCTTCTATACGGATCAATAGGAGTCGACAGGGTTCGAACTATCAAATAGATACACGGTTGTAGCGACCAGTGTATTTGTTTAAATACATTCTTTTTAGGCCTTCAATGCCTAAAATTAAGGAAATTCATGAACAAAGGTGGATTCAAATTTGTCCCCTTAGACAAATATTCAGCTCAGGTCTACAAGGTCCCCTTGGACGAAGCAACCCATGGCTGCCGACAAGGATCCTTCTGTCAGGTTGGGTCGACTACCTCCTCTGACTAAGTAGACCAGGGACCACAATGGCCCGGGACGACGGAACCATGGGATCTTGATCGGGCCCATCATCCATTCCCCCACCATCCGCTTTAAGTGAAAGATGGTGCAATTCCTATTTTAAATATTAAATCTTTCAATCCAAAATCCAAAAACCCAACTCTTCAATTCCCAAATCCAAACCTCCAATCCCAAATCCATTGCTGCTACTATATGCCAGATAACACGTATATTCTACGTATCTGATTGATGACTAGCCTTAATCGAAAGTTCTCTCTCGTGATCGAGAGGGGTAATTAACTATAGGGGCTTGCGCCTATAGGAAACTAGAACTCAGATCATAAAGTCTTCGCAAGATGAGGGCGAAATCTCTGGGTAGTGTCTTATCTACAAACCCATCTGCCTTCCAAAATTTACCTCGGAACTTAGTTAGTTAAAACTCCCTCGCCGAATAAGAAGAGCGAGCGGAGGCCGGGGCCGAATTTTCGGAGCCCACAATGATGCCATGCTTGTTCCAAACAAGGTTAGTTCCTCTTTTTTCAACCTTATTTGTGGATTTCTAGGGCCTCTAAATTCAAGGAATGATTTATGTCATTACATTATTAAGTTAAAGGGCAAATCAAAATAACTATAAAAAACAGAATTTGAGACTCTTCAACCATTCTTAATTGTCTCTATCTCTCTCCTTGTCACAGCCTGAACTGATATAACCCACAAACGGATAGGTTATACTGCATTGAATTGTGATAGGCCAGACCCAAGATCTAAGTTTCAGAAAATTCTTTTCACGTTTCTTTATTTCAAAATTTAAAACATATAACATAGATTTTATTAACTTTTAGAAAGCAACAAATAAGCTCATCCACAAGTTTTTATTCTTTTCATTTATTATCAAAATGTATTTACAACATTTACAATATAGTGCATAGTTACAAACCCGATCAAAACAAATAATAAAATAACTATTCATGACGGTATAAAAATAAAAAAAAAATTATCTCTACATAGATAAAAACCTGAACACTCAGCTAGTCAACTAACTCTTTCTCCTTTTCCTGACCTGAAACAAAAAACAGAGTATGTGTGAGCCACACAGCTCACTAGGTCACACCCGTCAATCTGGATTTTCAAACATTTTATTTATCATGGATTTAATTGAATTTAACAGCAGGTCATTAGAAATTTATCATACTGAGAATAATAGTAATTGCTGAAACTAAATTAAAATAGACTATGAATTGAAAGTAAATATATAAGCATTTTATATGTTAGAGCAGAAAATAATATATTTTACCTTAGGCCTTTCTATTTCTCATTAGAAACAGGCCCTTATGACTCCCGTGCTGACTTATAAGAAAACATACCCTTATTACTCCCAACGTATATCACATATCAGATATTCGAAATTTCAAGTCTTTATGACTCATTGTGCGCATAACAACAAAATAGAACTTCCACCACACACCAGATCTCCTTAGAACCACACCATTAAAGCATATAAATATATAATTCATTGCAATACAGTAAAAGAAATATAAATAAACTAGTTTTAGAAGTTCACAAAATGCGTTAACAGCACACAATAGAACCATCTAATGAGTAGATTTTTCATAATTTCATAATATTACTAGATTATCAGAGCTTGTTCAAAACCTTGTTTTGAAGCTTTAATTGTACAATAACCTTATTTTAGATATCAAATTATTTTCTAATTTATAAAACATCTCATTTTTTTCAATTTACTTGGTAAAACTTTTCCAGAAAAAAACTTAAATATCCAGAACAATTGTATCTATAACATACATAAAGTTTCACTATAAAAATTTTGCAAGTACAAATTTATCACAGTTATTCCTTAACGAATTTATAATTTAAATTAGGAAAATTCCAAAATTTTCGTATTTTTAAAAATTAAAATAGGCATAATGTAATCTACCTTGATCCGGACAATTTCCTGAATTTGGCCAACAACATAAAACATATTAGAGTGGCCAAAACCGGACCGGAGACGCCAAAATTGGACTTTCTCACTCTAGAATTCTCTCTCTAAAAAGAATTTTAGGTTTTAAGTTAAATGACATAAATCGATTCGAATGTTTTTTATAAAAAATTGACTTAGTGCCATAGCACTTGACCCTGTAGTGTTGTAGCATTATTTCATTTTCTAAAAATCAGTTGTGTGCTCAATGCCATAGCGCCGCAACGCTATCAGGGAATTCCACATTTTCATACATATGCAGACAGACTATCAAGATCCACTTCATAATGTATTTAGACACACTACGACATACATAACACACAATCACATGCAGAAGACATGAATACAAAGTTTTCACTTATCAAATCAAACAGGGTTATAATAGTTGCTATCATGTACAAAATCAGTAGGTATTACAATCTTTACCCCCCCAGGTTTTTGGTCTTGAACAATAGACACAACATGTTTAGCCAAACCGGTCTAATTTTCATTTCATAATCTTTTTTATTCAATGCAAAATTTATTTGTTCTTTTTAAATTTTCTTCTTGCTTGAAGACACAACACTTGCAAAAATGGATGATATAAGTTATGAAGTCTGCAATCTGTAGATTGCACTTACAGGCTTTCTATAATGGTGTTTTTTTGTTCTGTTTTTTTTTTTTTCATTGGATATTAATAAGAAAGAAGGAATGTCCTTTGATCCCACTTTGAATAGATATGTTTCATGGTGCATAACAAGAGATGACTTTCATACTTACATGGATAACTATAATTTTTTCAATCGATATTCAGCTAGCTTTACTGGTATTCTTTGCCATATAAGTTTCGATTGAATGTACTAACTCATAAAGCATAAGTTTTTTCCCAATGGGAGAGTAACTTATGTTGCTCGATTCATGCCAGGCATTTTTTGGATATCAAATGGACTTACCCGGATGATAATCTTAATGAAACAGATTTAATCTCTTTTGCAACCCATTTCGCTTGCTTAGGTATGATAAGTGATTTAAATTAATTGTCAATTAATGAATCAATTATTGGTAAAAGTCACAAATCTGAATATGAAGTAAGCGGCTTGGTATATTTTGGAAAGTTAGTTTGATCAAATAGAGAATCCTTTTGTTTTCATAGTAGTTATTCTTGAAGAGCTTTTATTAGTGTGGGGAGGCAGTGGAGGTGGCAAAAAGTAGATGGGCAGCACTAGCTGAAAATCTAAGCTTATCAAAAGTTGGTCCAAATTTTTTAAAAATTTTCATTTTTTTATTGTATTACAATATTACTAATGATTGGCACAAGAGCAGTCTCCATGGATAGTATGTATGGAGTTATTCTTGATGGATCAAATTGGAGAATAAAGAAGTTCAAATGAATACATCCTAAATAATTTGGCAACCAATTTGATCATTTTCTCCATAGATTTGGTTCTACCTAATATTACAATTCCAATGTATAAATGAATGTTGAAGAATAAGTTGGAGACTAATTATTTTTATAGGCATTTAATCTCTTCCATCATTAGTAATTGAACCTTCTTGTTTTTCACTTTGGAGTTTTTACTTTTTATGAAATTAAACTATGCTTTTGATGAAGGGAATTGCTGTCAAATCTTCCTATTTTTAATTTGCAGGATTTACTTCAATGTTGAGTAATTCATTTTCTTCTAACTAGATGGACCCTTTTTGTCTATTATTTTAATTTCCATTTTACCTATTCCTCTTTTGCTAGCCCACGTCTCAGAACCTGTCACTGTTTCATACTTCTTTAAACGAAGCTTGTAAATTATGGTTTTGCCTTCTACTTTGTTGAAATTTAAACTTTTTTCCACGCGCTGTTTTGCTTTGCTATTTAAGGCATCAAAGAAAGCGAATGCATTGACGTTTCTCTCAACCTCCTGTTTAAATGAAGATCAATTTAATGTGCGATTTTTTGTTGACAGTAAAGCTTTGTGTCTGTGTAGTTGAACGTCGAATTGCTGCAATCCAAGCTATCCAAGAAGCTGAAGTACACAACATGCTTGCTCGTCTTCGCATGCTTCGATCTTACTTGAGCAAGGAACAGTTGCAGACCCCTGCTTTAAAATTCTTCCAAGAGAACTTGCCAAACCTATCGGTAGTAAGAAATGAGGAAGACAAAGTGTTTGAGCTGAGGGAAAATGAGAAATTTTTTTATAGAAATGGACGTGCTTCAGTGGTTACTGCAGTTGGTGGTTCACTTTTCTCAATGGAATCAGGTTTGCATAGATTCTGGTACTCCTTGTAAATGTCCTTTGTTGGATACTAAAAATTTTAAATTTTCTGTTGGTTACAGTAAAACAGAGTTTCCTAAACGCAGATGGCCTACAAATCCCTGATTTTGTAAGTTGCGTTATGACCTGTTACCTTAAGATCTTATTTTTGTCTCTTCACTTCCTTCTTAAATTGAGATGCTTGTGTCATTTTAATGGCTGGCAGGTTCTAGATGGTGCATTAGACACTCAGATGTCTCAGATGCTGGGTGTGGGACAGGCTTTCCAAACTCCTGGGGTTTGTAGCTCTTTCATCTTTATTAGGATGCTGCTTTTAATGGTTTATTAATGAGAAATTGTATACATTTCCCAGTAGTTTATGTTTATGTGATAAATAATTCTAACTTTTATATTTTGTCGTAGGCAATAGATCATCTCATTTTGTCAACAAGGACAGATGCCTGAATTTTTTTAAGGCTTCATGTGGGACGTCTTTCTTACTATTTCTTAAAGTGACTTTCTAGTTCAAAAATTAAAATTTTAATACTAAGAAACTGCTTTAAGAAGCAGTAAGAAAGCCGTCTCAAACGAAGCCTAAATCTCTAGTACTACTAATAAGTTCGTTGCTAAATCGTGATTATTAAACGGGTTTGTTATGAAACCTTTGGATGAAGGTATCATTCTTGTAGTAATATAGGATTTCATAACCTCATGTAGCTCATCTTGATCTGTTAGTTGGGAGCTTTATCTATTAATCAAGAGATTTTGAATTCGAAGCCAGCGTATGTGATGTGTGTGTGAGTTTGTCTTGATTAACCTAAATGGCAAAAAAAAAAAGTTTTATAACCTCTTGTAGAAATACTAAGATTTCATAACAAACTGTAATAGTAATAATAGGATTTCAAGAAACATTACTAATAAACATCATTAAATCACCATGGCTGTGAAAAAAATCATGAACTGTTTTCTACCCTATGTTCTTCACTAAATGCTTAGACTGATTTACTGCTGGCCAAGCAATGCTATTTATCATATTCCTTCTTAACATCATCTAGGCTCTAATTTGCTGCTTCTGCATAGCTGAATTACCGGTGATTATCGTTGTCACAGGGCCCAAGCAACCGGTCATCCTTCACCGCGCCGCCAACGCCGAGAACTTCCAGACTGCCTAAGCAAGGAGAAATGCTTCTTTCAGTTCATGGCTCGCCGCTGGGAGTTTATAAGGAAGATCACCTAGAAGCAATTCATGGTTTATTTACTGTTTCAGTTCCCCCAAAATTTAATTAGATTATCAATCATCTTCTTTAAAATGTTTGAATTAATAACTGATTATTTTACAGAATCTGGTGATGATTCTCATGCTGATGCCTCTGGATAGTGCAGAAAGATGGTTCTTTTTATGAGGCCAAAGCTGAATCAGCTGATGCTGTTTTCAGACTGTAGATCTCTACAAATTGTGAAGCGTTGCCAGTTTCCATGGCAGCAAAATCATGCAGATTGCTGTTATATGTTGAATGTAGGTGATCCATCATTTCATGTGATGGATTTTTGTATTTCTCACTTAAGTTCTATAAAATAGTTTGCCTGCTCTAGTGTTTTTTTTTTTTTTTTTTTTCTGTTAAAGATGTGTTATTTCCTTGAAGTTAGAGGTGGATGGAATAAAAAAGTATTGTTCCTCATCCAAAACGCCCACACACACAACAGCGGCAATTTGGAGTTGTATGTACGCTATCACTGGCAGGATTAATTATTCTATGTAGATGTCGAACGCCGTCCGAAGACTAATCAGAATGTGTCACATCACCCCTTCGCTCAGCTGTGTAGATGTCGAACGTCGTCCGAAGACTAATTAGAATGTGTCACATCACTGCTTTGCTCGGCACTGCGGCTCGGTATTGCTCGGTATCGTAGCTCAGTACTGTTGATGTGGCGTATTATTGTTGGTCTCTGGACGATGTTTTGTGACCGATCTCCTCACAGAATAATTTCTCCACCGGCAGCGGCTTGCTGATTGGCTAAACGGCCTGAACGAAGCCCATTTCGGCATTTTTAGAATCATGGAAGTGGGTTTATATGCGTCATTTTTGCACTGACGGGACCAGCCAAGTTTCTATGGTGGTGAATGTAGAGCAATTTTGAAGAGTTTGGAGTAAATTTTTTTAATATTTCTTGATTCGATTGCTGCACAAATTTTATGGAAAGTTAAATTATAATTAAGAAGATTTTGTTTAGTATTTGATGCTCAGGACGTGATTGGGCACAAAACTAGATGCATCATAAAAAGTCTGGTTTTAGCAAACTAATGAAAGCCTTAATAATAAAAACCTATCTGCATAAAAAGTGATTTGACATGGTTTCAAATGAGCTTAAATCAAACATTTAAATTGTAGTAGATTTTATGATATTAATTAGATGGCAAAATAATATCACAATTTTATATATTTATAGTCAAATTGAGTCGCAGCGAGCCAAATTTAATGAGTCCAAAATAGTCTAATTTTGATCTCAATATGGCAGTTAACTAATGAAGGAATTATTTATAATTAAGAGTTTTAATATTGGTTGTCTAATGAAGTGTTTGAAATTTATGAGGCAAGCCCCTACTCTCTACATCAAGGGGGAGGGGGATTTTGGACCTTCAATTGAATTAAAGAGCTCTTAAAGAAAAAAAAAAAAAAAAACATAGAGCTCCACTAGAGTATCACCACAAAGCCATTGCTCGTGGTTATGATTAATAGATTATGTCATTCCTATACTCATGTCAAGTGCAACAATATAGGGGTGTCAATATTTAACATGACTTGAAATGCTGACACGAATCTAACTTGAAAGTTTTTTTTGTCAAATCGACCTGTTAGAAAAATGGGTCAAGTTTAGACTTATATTTTTGACATATTTCTAATTTCGGATTTGGTTGGGGTAACTGCAAAAACTTGAAACTGACCCGAGTCCTTATCTTGCACTATGCTGCTAAAGACCCTGCCCTGTGCTCGCTTACCTCGCCCTCTTGCTAGACCCCACAGCCAACTCTTGCATACTTGCACTGACGTTCTCTTGCCACAGTCTCGCGATTTGCGCTTGCACCCGTGAGTTAGTGGGTCAAGTCAGGTCAATTCGAATTAGGGTGAGTTGGGTTCGATTTGAATTTTTGACCCATTTATCTAATTGGGTCATGTTCGGGTTATAGTAGTTAAAGGCGAGTAAGTTTTCTGGTTAAACATGAACTTGACCCAAAAACCTATTTTGACATCTCTAGACAAAGGAGGCATACCCCTCTCGATTCAGCCGTTGATTCAACAGTTCCAAGAGGTGTTTTAGCCACCTCAGGGATTGTCATTGCAGAGGGAGCACGAGCATGCCATCATGTTGAAGGAGGGAGTGTCGCCCATCAGTGTCCGACCTTAATGCTACCCTCAGTTCCAGAAGGATGAGATAGAAAGGTTGATTAGAGAGATGCTGGAGACAGAGATCATCAGACCCAACATCAGCTCTTTTTCTAGCCCTGTTATGTTGGTGAAAATAAGGATGACAGCTGGCATTTTTGTGTGGACTACAGAACATTCAACAAGGAAATTGTACCTGACAAATTTTCTATACCAGTCATTGACGAGCTGCTAGATGAATTGAGTGGGGCCGTGTTCTTCAACAAGATAGACTTGAAATCGGATTATCATCAGATCCGAATGAAGAAGGAGGATGTACCCAAAACGGCCTTTAGAACTCATGAAGGACATTATGAGTTCCTGGTGATGCTGTTTGGCCTTACCAATGCTCCAGCTACTTTCCAGGCCCTCATGAATAAGGTTTTCAAACCTTATCTCAGATGATTTGTACTGGTATTCTTTGACGACATCCTGGTCTACAGCAGGACAGAAGAGGAGCATTGGGAGCATTTGAAGAGGGTGTTAGTGGTACTACAGGAGCACAAGCTGAGGGATAATTTGATGCCGTTTGGCCTTGTATCAATCTTATCAGTCGCATCATGTTCATGTATCGATCATATCTTATATTATGTATATATCATAGTATATCATATCACTTACACAATTTATTATGTATGCTCATGTTATCTGCATATACAATCAAGATAGAACCCTTATCTACATGTAGTATATTTCCTATATCACACCCTGTAGGCCAACCCTATAGGAATCAATTTCAATCATACCAGTCATATTGTCATGAATCAATCTTAAATCACATGTGACAAGTCAGGTGACTTTCATGTAATAAGTCATCACTTCATGCACATTAGCATTATTGATGTTCTATGTTGAGTAGTTAAAGACATTTTTCCAATCTAAAAGCTTTAGAGAAGGATATGGAGTCTTCTTGTTTGTAGAAGAGTGTCTAAATTGTTTGTAAGAGAGAGGAGGTGAGGTTGAGAGAGATTTTTCCTTGAGGGTGTCAAGAGGTGTGAGGGTTTCACATGGTTGTTCTTGTCATCATGCACTTTAGGTCCTCTATGTTATGGTTATGTAGCTCTTGGAAAGAGTTCAAAGGAAAAGTCTTTAGGGGAAAGATTTACTAACTAAGGATGCTAGGGGATAAAATTTTCACCTTAGTGAGGAGTTGAAGGGGGGAGTGACATCTCCACCACGGGAGAAGCAAAAAGAGGATTTGGCATCTCCATTATACAAGGAGCAGAAGGATGGAGCAACATCCCAGCCATCCCAGGAGGCTGAAGAAGGGAGAATTTTTTAGGTCAAAAGAGTGTAAAGATCATTCTCCACCTGGTAAGGGAGAAGAGTTTCTTAGTCTAGTTGAGTTCTAAAGGAGCGTGAGTTAGAATAATACTTAAAGAGGAGAACCTTAATTTGGAGAGAGAGAGAGAGAGAGAGAGAGAGAGAGAGAGAGAGAGAGAGAGAGAGTGTGTGTGTGTGTGTGTGAAGCAATAGTGGAATGTAGAGAAAGAGAGAAAGAGAGAGAGAGAGATAGAGAGATATATATATTGAGAGAGAGAGAGAGAGGAATGGAAATAGAAACCAAGTTTGCATTTTTTTTTTATTTTCTACACTTTATTCTAGTTTGGTTTTGATTATTTTTGGGAGATTTATGGTTGATAATATATTGGTTGAAATTTTGATTAAAAGTTAAAAATAATTATTTTTCTAAAAGTTTAAAAAATAAAAAAAAAATCTAAAAATATTGAAAAATAAAAATATTTTCTTTGTGTTTTTTAATTGAAAATATTTTTTAAAACTTCCGCACATTACTTTGATTTTAAGAAAAAAGTTTAAAATATTAATTTACCTCCCATTTTTGTGTGACATAACACTTTAAGTAGCTTGACTACGCCGACGCATGCTGAGTTTGTCACATATTATCATCAATAGCCTCGATGTATGTCATCACCTATAAAGCTAATGCACACTATCGACACTAATGCTGACCTCCAATATCTGCACTTAGTCTCATATTGAAGTTCATGGCTCGTAGTTTTCTCTCTTCAAAGGAAAACAATCAAACATACAATAAACGATGACTGAAAAATAGCTCCCCATGTCACAAGGCTCTTCAACTTATACTACAAAATCTATTATATGCAGTTTATGTTCACTATGTTGTATCGATATCTTCCACAATCATGGAGACGTATATGTAAAACCCCTCAGAAGCTGATTTTTGTGAGTGCTGTTAGTCCGGACGAACTGACTTTAGTACGGGACGAACTGAAGAAAATTGTGAAGAATCTGTCAAGTTCGTCTGGACGATCCTGTAAGGGTCGGGACGATCCGTCGGGACTAAATTTGTACCGAGAGCAAGTCGTCCAGGGACGAAAACTGTTCACGTCTGGACGAAATTCGTCCAGAGGACAAATCGTCCTGGGACGAATTCGGATCGTCCGGGACGATCTGAATGGATATATATTGGATGGAGATATTTTTGATCATTTGAAGAGAGAGAAAGAGAAGGTAGGAGAGAGAAAGATAAGGAAAGAGAAGGAAAAGTTTGATTTCGGAGGCCGCGGAGCGCTTTTCATCCGACGATGCAGTTGGAAGATTTGTTTATCTCGCAGTAAGGAATCCGAATCCTATTTCTGATTTCAAAGATTTTGAGTTTTGGCATTTTTCTGCTTAGTTTTGTGTTTCCGTTACCGAAAAACGTGTTTATCTTTGTGTGGACGAAACTTTTACCGCGTAACTTTTGGTATGTTTTTGAGATGATGATTCTGCATATTTTGAGTATTTTCTGGAAAGTTTTTACCGGATATTTTGAGTTTTGTGTGATTTTTATCGAATAGAAAATTATTTGGCTGTTGGAAAGTCTTGCTTCAGTACAAGTAAAGCTTTGAAACGTTGTTTTATTCGATTTCTGGTAATTTGGTACGTTTCGAGAATTGTGTATTTTTTTGCAACAACTTCTGTCTACTATACGATAATTTCAGGGATTTTCGACATTGAGCTAGATTGTGTTTATTGATCGCAATACCTTGTGGATATGTGATTGAATACTATTACTTTACTAAAAGACAAGTGAAGACTGGTTGAACTGTTAGTTGGAGATTGATTTGACCTGTACAGGATGGTGGGCTGACGGACTTTCCATTAAAAAGGGTTTGGTGTTATTCTCTATGGATCATGGATACAAAGATTGGGAGTCATAAAGAGTTTATGCCGACAGGCACATAGTGACGACTCTTATTGAGCCAACAAATATGGATATAACGACACAGCGATACTGTAATATCAGTTCTGCTCCAGGTTCGTCCGGGACAAAGTTGGATCATCCGGGACGATCGGTACAGGTTTGTTCAGAATTGTGAAAATTGGGCAGTTCGTCCGGGACGAAATGTGGGATCGTCTGGACAAAAATTTTCCAGAGCCCAAGTCGTTCTGAGACGATAATTAATTTCGTCTGGACGAGAATTTTCTAGAGCCCAGATCGTACCGGGATGAAGTGCGATCGTCCAGGACGATCTGAGTATTTTAAAGAGGAAATGAGATATTTTGAAGAGAGAGAAAATAAAAGAAAATATCAGAAATTCCATCCGTGAAAAAAGGAAAAAAGAGGAAAAAGGAAAAGTTGATTTCATGAAGCCGCGGGTCCGTTTTCGTTCGTCGAGACTGTTGAGGATTTTGTTGTACGCAAGGTAAGGCACAATCCGACTTTCTCAATTTTCAGAACCGTCGCTGTTGGCGGTATTTTCTGTCCGAAGTTCGTTTTTGTTAGCGATTTTCGTCCGTATTTTCCGACTGGTTTAGTTTTTACCGCGTAACTTTCTGTATGTTGTTGACGTGCCGGGTGTGCACATTTTGAATATATTTTGGGGATTTTTGTCCGGATCATTTTAATTTGACGACGTTTTATTCCGTCTGTATTTTTCTGTGTGAATATTAAATGCTGTGGCAGTAGAATAAATATTCTGAAATGTTGTTATCTATATTCTGTGCAAATTTGGTGAATTGTGATTTTCAGGAAAAATTGTGTAAATTCCGTATACTGCCGTTGTGCTGCCCGATTTTTGTCTGTATTATAATAATTTTTGTTTTATTTCTGATTCTGATATGATTTCTGATACTATTCTGACACGATTCTGTTCTGTTCCGATAGGATTTGAATTCTGAATTATGTACGATTCTGATTCTATTGATTTGATATGTCTGATCTGTTCTGTTTCTGATTTGATATGACTTCTGTTTCCGTACAGTTCTGTTTGCTTTGATATTTGTTTAGTTCAGTTCTGATCTGTCCGATTTGATATCTGTCCGATTCTGTTCTGATTTCTGTACGGATTTGTCTGATATGTTGGTTTTGGATTCTGAGAGTTTTGATTGGAGGTTTGTTGTCTTGCTGAGCTGTTGAGCTCACCCTTGCTTTCTGGTGATTTTCAGGTTCTGGGAAAGGGAAGGAAGTCCAGGACTAGAGTTCAGAGTCTGATCTGTTATAGGTATCTTTTGTACTTTTTGATTTTTGTACAGTCATGGCTCTTTCTGCTTTATTTTTCTGTCAGCCATGTACTGTATTTTTAGATGATTGTTTTGAGAAAAAGAAAGAAAAATATATATGATTTGTTCCGCTGCATTTGATATTTTTAGTAGCTCTGGTCTGTTTTGTATAATATTTGGAAGATTCAGTTCAGTAAGCAAATTTCAAAGCCATATCCTGGTTAGTTTGTTAAGCTGGTCGGGATCCGGCTCGGGCGGGATCCGTCCCCATCGGGTCGGGTCGTGACAGATACATCGATACTTGAAAAATGCCTTAATAGCCAGTGATTGTACTTGTCGAGTAAGACTATGGTATTGTATGGCATGTGTAAGTACTGTTCTTATGATCTCATTATGAATTTTTTATTGATCACTATATGCATTTATTTATACCGATGGCTTTATTGATTTTGAATGAATTTATAGATTTCTTGATATTTATGGATTTAATGTATTGGATTTATTTCATGACGAATGGATTTACTGATGGATTTATGGGTTTACTGATATTGTCGATTCATTGATGCTGCATATTGTACGTGTCACTGTACATAGATATTGATATTGATATGGATATTGATGTTGTAGTGATTCATTGATACTATGGACATGGATAATATTGATTCATTGATATTGATTCATTGATACTATCGCTTCATTGATACATCGTATTGAACTGCTGCATGTGATTCATTAATCAATATGGAATAGGTTTTATTGTATTGATTTGATTTCAACCGTTCTTACGTTGTATTGGTTTGATTGTTTTATATGATTTCATACCGATTGATGTTATTGACCAAAGGTGATTGATTTGATTGATTCCATTGTTACGATGTTGATGTAATTGATATTATCGAGACGACAATTTTTTTTCTCTATCGATTTGACTGATCGATTTAACTGAGATTCTTCCGAATATAGATTTTTCTACTATTTATGGATTCTTCTGAGATTTGACGTATGTACTGATTTATTGAGCTTTATGGATTTCTTCCTATTGTTTATCGATTCTTTTATCGATGATTGTGAATTGTATCGATCATGCATTGACTATTGATTTTTCGTATCTGCATATATTCAATGATCATGTACAAGTAACTGTTATGGATTTGATTGATTGACATGCATATTGTTTCAGTACCGTGCTTTTATTTCAGTTGTAGGTATTAGGTGACCTGCTGGGCTTTTTGAAGCTCATTATATGTGGTTAATATTTTCAGGGCAGGGCAAGGGAGCAGGAGATTGAGGTTGATCAGGGATTTTTAGGTTTTTGTTCTTTTTAGTTATAGTCATTCTTTTGTACTCAGGGCAGGATACATTTCATATGATTATTGTGTAAAACCTGAGTATTATATATGATCTTTTGGTAAATGAATAGAATTGTACATTGACGTTTTAAATTATAGAATTTTTGTTAGACTGTTTGTTATTAATTGAAGACTATATATAGCTCTGATAAATGATTGATGATTTTAATGGATTGACTGAAATTCTTTCCAAATTAGATCTTGGGGCGTCACAGTATATTATTTGTATTCAATAATAGGGCATTTTATAAAAAGGAGCGGGTTTTAAATTTTATTTAGCTTAAGGAGTAGATCTTAAGCAGATTAAGAAAAAAATTTTAAAAATAGTAAATACGAAACTTAATTTTCCAGTTTCAATAGAATTCAGAACTTCATTATCCAGTTTTTACTTTGATCATAGTTTTAAAAGAAATTGAACTTGAAATTACGGTTTCTTAAGAAACCATATTTAAAAATTTTGGTTTCTCAAGAAATCGGAACTTCTTAATTCAGTTTCTTAAGAAACCATATTTTAAATTTACAGTTTATATTAAGAATATTTTGTTAATTTTATTTCCATGTTTGATATTTTAAGAATATGAGGCTTAATTAAAAAGGAGCTTTAACATATTAACTTTTAAAAAACTGTTATGTAACTTTGTTACTGGCTAAAATATACGCAATGATAGAGTTAGAGACCTACGTCTTAGAATTGCACGGATATTCAGTTCGCACACAGAGAACACAAAGTTTTTTATGTAGAAAATCCTGGAAAGAGAAAAAACCACGGGGCCTGACCTAGATGAGAATAATTCCACTAGAACTCGAGTAGATTATAGCGGGCTGACTCGTCCTTAAAGCCGATCAGATTACAAATGTCGATTGTAAAGTTGAAATCTAATGATGACTGACTGGGGATGATAGTGCAGTGTTACTTGGTGGTTTGACAGAAGGCTGTCGTGACTTAGAAATTCGGATGTTAATTACTAGTCCAACAAAACTCCAAGGCCTCAGGTGGTCGTCCGACAGAAGTCAGGGCCTCATCTGATCATCTGGTAGAAGTTAGGGCCTCATGTCATGGTTCGGTAGAAGTCCGGGCCTCAGGTGGTGGTCCGGCTGAAGTTAAGGCCTCAAGTGATGGTTTAGCAGAAATCCGAGCCTTAGGTGGTGATCCGGTAGAAGTTGCTTATTTTTTAATGATAGTATATTTTTGAAGATAAAATTTCAATTTTTATCAAATATTTATGAAATTAAATGTTATATAACTTTTTAAATTTTTTATTTTTAATTATAGAACTTTTAATTTTAAACTAAAATATAATAATAAGTTGTAACTAAAAAATAATATTTATTTAATAATAATTTATAAGTTATACTAATAATAGTAATTTAATAATAATTTAATAATTTATTATAAAAATAATAATATAAAGTTATAACAGTATAACTTTATATTAAAGTTTAAAATTTCTTAATATAAACTTATGTAATTGTTGCGTCCTAGTTTATTCGCGGCGGTAGAGAAATATAAAATTTAATGTTTTAACTTTGTATGAAGATCCAACACGCAATCAGATAGGAGAGAGGGTGTAGCATTCATATGAGACACTAAGGATTTTACGTGAAAAACTTCTGAAAAGGGGGAAAATCACGGGGCATAACCCAGTTTGAATGAATCCACTATTAGTCGCAGTCAATTACAAATGAGACCCTTCCTTAGGGGAAGGCATTGGCTTGATGTACATAGTATGAAGTACATGATGGGAATACAAAGAGTCATTGTTGACATGTTTGTTCGGTCGGAAGCACCGTAGTCGATGGGCCACGTAAGTCGGAACGACCGTAGTCGACAGGTGACAGAGGTCGGAAGGACTCTCGTCTGACGACGGAGGTCAGAATGATGACGTAAGGTATAAGTCCATCAATGGACAGAAATACAACATCGGATAGATATCCGACGAAAATCTAACAATGGACAAAAATCCAGCTTCAGGTAGAAATCTGGCGACGAGCGGAGGTCCGACGTCGCGTAGAAATCCAACAATGGATAGAAATCCAACATCAGATAGATGTCCGGTGAAAATCCGATAACTGACAGAAATTTGACATCGGGTAGAAGTCTGACGTTAGTCGGTGGCCAGAGAGAACTATGATGTTATATGGTATTCGAGTAAAACTCCAGAGTCACTTGAAGATCGGACAGAACTCCAACATCACTTGAAAGTCGGGCAGAACTCCAACGTCACTTTAAAGTGGGTCGGAACACCGACGTCAATTGGAAGTCGAGCGGAACTCCGGCGGTAGTTGAGAAGGAGCTTCTTCTCTCATTCTCTTCTTCTATTCCCCTCTCTTCTTGCTTGGAGTCCCCCCTTAAGAGAAAAGAGGAGCCATTTATAGTTTTTTGAGAGTGGCATGACCCATAAATAAGGGAGGATCAAGGACAAATGTGGAGTGGTTTGCTTGGATGGCCGATATTAAATCCCTTAATTGTGGACCGTTCGTCAGACATTTGAATGTCTTAATGATATCGGAATTTGATGATCTTGGCCTCGTTGGATTCGTCTCGTCGAGCCACTCGATTTGACTTTAAGCATGTCATGTTTTGAAATAGTTTGGTAATCCAAATTGTGGTTTGAACCTTCCAACAACGCTTCGGGTCTTCGATTCGAACTCATTTGGGCTCGGATTGAGTTGAATTTGGTATCGTTGGGTTCGTATTTCCAAGACGATCAATTCAACTGTAAGTTCGCTGAAATCGGGGTTGAGACGATCTCTGAATTGATTTTGGAAGTTTCCAACTTGATTCTGCCTCGAGATTCGTGCCCGATCAAGTTAATTTTTCGTTCAATAACAGGTTTCTAAAAGTTAATACATTAAGACTCCTTTCTAATTAAGCCTTATATTCTTTTCGGATTCTTAGGAAATAGAACTTGGAAATAAAACTAAGAATTTATTCTTAATAGAAACCGTGACTTGAAAATCCAATTTCTTAACAAACAGATTTAGAAGTTCGGGTTTCTTAAGAAATCATAATTTTCTAATCAAATTTCTTAAGAAACCATAATTTTAAGTTCCGGTTTTTTTTAAAGTTATGATCAAAGTAGAAATGATTAATGAAATTCCGATTTCTATTGAAACTGGAAAACTAAGTTTTGCTCAGTTTTAAATTTTTTTCTAAATCTGTTCTGTAAACTAATTTAAATTTAAAACCCACTCTTTTTTATAAGTTGCCCTCAATAATATATTATAATAAAGTCATTTCAATTAGGCCAACTCTCTTTATTTTCCTCTTTAAAAAATTATCATCTAAAATTATAATGTCTATTGTAACTCTTTATTCATCTAGATATGTGATAGATCTTCACGCTTAAACAATAAACTTCCTAATTTTATCCCCCGCGAATATTTCTTCCATGCAACAAATGAAAATTCCAAATTATTCTAATCATATAAGTATAACATTTTTTAATTAAATAATAAATTTTTATAGGCTAAATGCATTAATTTGTTAATATTTTATTATAGAACTTGCTATAATAATTAATAAATTATTAATTATTACAACTCTATTGGTAACTCACCAATTAGGGCTATAAGTACAATACATGCCCAATCACATTTCAGAATTGTCTATGCCACCAATTATGAAACAATGATGATTCTGATTTTGTTATTAGTGATTTGACTATATAAAAACCTTACATAAAAATTAATAAATTAGCTAGTTGTAGGATCCGATCATTCCATCATGAAATATTAAGATATTAGCTTGCAACCTATTATTTAAATGAGTGCTAATGATGTTTATTGATTATAAATTGTGTGATAAGATCAAAATAATCTCTGCTTATTTTGAAATTTAATTTTAATCTCTTACTTTTTTTAAATAGAAATGTAAATGATCTCATGAGAAAGATTAATTTAACTCCTATTTAAAGAATTAAAAGATCAAATTAATGATTTTGTATAATCAAAATCATTGATTCTTAAGAAAAAAAACAAATACCAAACGGAAGCGAATTAACTAACCCTAATCTTTTTAAATTTTCTTATAATTTTCCAGATTTATATTTTCGAAATCGAATAAAACATAAATGAGAAGTCGAAATCGGAAATTATGAATATTTACAAATCCATATTAAAATTAGTGAAATTCTATCCCCATTCCATAAACATCAACGGATCAATACTATTATTATTCATACAGAAATGAGCATAGATCCATCAATCAAACAGAAGAGACGCCTTCTTCCTCTTCCTAATCCTCAAAGTTCGGATCCTTTGCATCGATCGCTCCCTTAACCATTACCTCGTCAGAGAAGCGCTTGTCGCCGGACCAGGTGAACTTGCCGCCATACCCACCCTTCTTCGGCTCGCCGCTTATCCCCGTCGCCGATCGCCGATCCTTACGTTCATCGGCCGCCTTCGCTTGACTCTTCGAGCCCTTCTTGCCGCCGTCCATTATTGTTGCTTCTCCGGTACTGCTGCCATCAGATCTTACGACGATTATATAGGGAGGGAAAGGGTATGTTGCGCCGACTGAGTAAGTTGGATTTTGAATGGTGGGTCGCAGTTTAAGGAGTTCCTGCGGGACATGGGAACGGGAGGGCGTGATTGAACGCATGCCATGTGAAAAGATAAGATCGAGGCCATTCCTTGCGAGACACGACTACCAATAATACTATTTTATTATAGCACTCTTTTATGTGTTTGAATGAAAAAATTATTCTGTGCGGGCACATTATGTGGAGAAGGGATGTAAATGAGTCGAGTCGGGTCGAGTTTAGATCCTTATCGAACTCGGCTCGTTACATGGAAAGTGAGCTCGAGCTCGTTTAACTGTAAACGGGCTCGAGGTTTTTAAAAATTTGAAAAATTAGACAGGATTTTTAAAACTTAAGCGGAATTTTTAAAACTTAGATAAAACTTAAAATATATATATAAGAGAATCATAAAGAAATATGGGTGCAATGGAGTTCGAGTTCTAGCTCTAGCATTTTTTGAAGTGTTTGAGGGCTCATGAGCCGGTTCGTTTAGTTTAAATGATAGTAAATATTTATAATTCAAGTAAGTAATATAATAAAAAGAGAAATTCAAAAAAGGGTAAGAAAATCAATTAATATAAAAATGAGATATAAATTAGAAACATTTTTATTAACATTGTATTCAAAATTTTGAATAATAATATATCTTAAGTATATTTTATTTTCATATTTTTTTAATGAGGTAGTTTGTGAACTAAGAATGGAGTTAGATTTGGCTCAAGTTTGACATGTTAGCTATTCAAGCTTGCATGTTAGCTCATTGAGCTCGCTCACTAGTCATTTTGACACATTTACACCCCTAATTAAAAATCATTGCTAAGGCTGATAAATTAATGTATGCTAGCTATATTTGATGGTTAATTAATGTTTAATTTAAATGATTTTTATATTTATTTAAGTAAATATTATTTAAAATGAACATAAATTTTTTTATGAGTGCATACAAGTATTTTATATATACATATATATACACAAATCCAAAATAATTATAGATATATCATGAAAATTATCTTAATTGGGCACGAATCTCAAAGCAAAATCAAGTTAGAAATTTCAAAAAATTAATTTGTAGATCATCCCAACTCCGATTCCAGTAAACTTACATTCAAATTGAACATCTCAGAAATACAAACCTATCGACACCAAATTCAACTCAATCCGAGCCCAAATGGGTCTGAATCGAAGACCGGAAGCACTATCGGAAGGTTCAAACCACAATTTGGATTACCAAACGATTTTCAAACATGACATTCTTATAGTTGAATAGAGCGGCTAGACAAGACGAATCCAACGAGTCCAAGATCACGAAATTCCGACATCATTAAGACCTTCAAATGTTTGACGAATAGTCTACGATTAAGGGATTCAACATCGGCCGTACATCCAAACTACTCCCCATTTACCCTTGATACTTCTTATATTTACGGGTCATGCCACTCTACAAAATCTATAAATATACCCCTTCTCTCTCTTAAAAGGGGGCTCCAAGAGAGTAAGAGAGAGACCGGAGATCGCTCTTACCTCATCGCTTCTCCTCGACCACCGTCGGAGTTCCGCCGAACCACCACTCGATGCCCTGTCGCCCTGAGCTTCGCCGGACCACCACCTGAGGGCCTGAGCCCGAAACACCGTATGATGCCGGACCACCACCTGAGGGCCTGAACTCCATTGAACCACCGCGTGGCATCAGAGTTCCGTCGGGCCACCACCTGAGGGCCTGAGCTCCGCCGAACCACCGCTTGACACCGGACTTCCGCCGGATCACCACATGAGGGCCTCATCTTCGCCCATCGCCTGACACCGGAGTTCCTCCAGACCACCACCTAAGGACCTGAGCTTCGCCGGAACACCAACTAAGGCCCGAACTTCTGCTGGACCACCACATGAGGCCCGAACTTCTACCGGACCACCACCTGAGGCCCGAACTTCCGCCGGAACACCACCTGAGGCCCGGACTTCTGTCGGACCACCACCTGAGGCCCATACTTCTTCCAAACCATCACTTGAAGCCCGGACTTCTGTCGGGCCACCACCAGACAATGGTCTTTCTGACCCCGGTCTCCTGCATACTATGGTCCTTCCGACCTACATCCCCAAACAATGATCTTTCTGACCCCGATCTCCTGCCTACTACGGTCTTTCTGACCTCTATCCTATCAATTATGGTCCTGCCTACCAAACAAGCATGTCTATGTTGATTATTGTAACTCCCACCATGTAATGCGCTTTATATGATGTACATTTGTGACACCAAGCCAAGGCCTTCTCTCTAAGAAGGGCCTCAATTGTAATCGACTTTAAATACTAGTGGATTCAATCAAACTTGGCCAGACACCGTGGTTTTTCCCCCTTTACAGGGATTTCCATGTAAAAACTCTAGTGTCTCTTATGAACGCTACACCGTCTCTCTTATTTGCTTGTATGTTGGATCTTCGTACAACGCTAATATGCTAAACTTTATATTTCTCTACCGCCGCGAATACTCCATGACGCAACAATTATATATAATAATCATAATTTTATAATAAGTTTATAAAGAAAAATCGCATGATTACATAAAAAAATCATTTATCATAATAAACAATAATTCCAACAGTGATATAATGACCACACTCCATTGGGGTGCCCAACCCTAAAGTATATAAATATAATTGATATATCATCAAAATTTTATCTTAAGAGGGGGGGGGGGGGACGTTACCCCACAGCCCCCAAATCCGAATCCGAATAAATTATTCAGTGCGGAGTCCGGTCATCGTCCACAGACCAATAAAATTGTGTAATGTCATCAAAAAATGTGCTGCGCCCGATACCAAGCAGTGTGTCCGCACAAAATAATCTCTCTAGGGCCAGTGCTCATTTGTAATTAGTTGTAAACACTAGTATATTCATTCAAATTGGGTCATGCCCCGTAATTTTTTCTTCTTTTCAGGGGTTTTCATGTAAAAACTATGGACGTTCCCCCACAGCCCCCAAATCCGAATAAATTATTCTGTGCGGAGTCCGGACATCGTCCACAGACCAATAAAATTGTGTAATGTCATCAAAAAATGTGATGCGCCCGATACCAAGCAGTGTGTCCGCACAAAATAATCTCTCTAGGGCCAGTGCTCATTTGTAATTAGTTGTAAACACTATTAGATTCATTCAAACTGGGTCATGCCCCGTAGTTTTTTCTTCTTTTCAGGGTTTTCACGTAAGAACTCCGGTGTCTTTATGAACGCTACACTCTCTCTTTTATATGGTTGTGTGCTGGATCTTCGTACAAAGCTAAAACATTAAATTTTATATTTCTCTATTGCTGCAAATATTTGAGAACACAACAATAATAAAAAGATAAGTTAGTAAGTAATAACCTAATATGTTGCACGAAACCTACAACTATATTCATTGCATAAAAATAAAACAAAATAGATATGAGAGTAATCAGTTTATCAAAAAAGTAAATAAATAAATCCTTATCCTATTATGCATGTATAGACAGTATATATAGTATAATTATGGCCAAGGAAATCATTTTAGAATGATGCTTTTATCAAGTGATACTTCACCAACTTATTTAAGAAAAAGTTTATCTGGCCATCCTCTTGTATACTGTGTCATATACCTGCCATTTTAAATCATAATAGTTATTCACATATTCCACAATATGTATAACATAATAAATATTTAAAATAATACTTGAAATCCATATCATTAAATTTGATTAAATGATATATTCAATGTCAAAGCAGGCCATCTCAAATTTGATACTTTAATCAAGTGCAAATGGGGGGGAAGAGTAAATGAGATATCATATATCTCTTGCCACAAAGCTATTCCTCGACCATAGTCTGACAATCGACTTTCATCAAACTTTCGCCCGACCACCAATTATCGCTGGACTTATACTCAACCACAAACTATTGTCGGTCCTTTCAACCTCCGTCGCCAAATCATTAAAATTGATTAAATGAAATGATAGTTTAAATGATATATTCAATGTCACAGCAGGCCATCTCAAATTTGATGCTTTAATCAAGTGAAAATTTCTAATGGATGCTCAAATTTTTATTTTGAATGAGGCTATTGGAACTTATTTTGAAAAAAAAATTGTCACTTTCCTTTTATATATTATTTCTTTTGCAAGTCAGTCGGTCATTAATGCTTCATTCCTTGCAAAATTATCACAGATATTTTTGGATCTTAGCTCTCTGTACAAAAGAAATGTCATTTTACTCATATAATACTACAATTTCTATCTGTGCTGTCATTACAGGAAAAAAAAAGAGGAAAATTGAGTTAGATGAAATCCACAGAGCACATATTAATTTCATTGAACACAAGCTTTTGAAAAAGAAAAAAAGATGTCAGTTTTACTGTAAAGTGTCACTGATACAAATACAGAAGTAGCACGCATATACGACACTAACAGAAGATGGAAAAAAGAATCACATGAATCAGTTCTAATCTCTAATATGTACGTATAGCTTCACCCACCATCCAAAATGATGCTTCTTCTGTGCGGATGCTGAATGCCGTCTAGAGACCAATCAGAATGCACCACGCCACCTTCTGCTCGGTACCCAACTCAGTATCGTGGCTCGATACCGCTAAGTACCTGACTCGGTACTGTTGACGTGACGCATTCTGGTTGGTCTCCGGACGGTGAACTGCATTCGGCGTCCGCACAGAATAATTTCTCGGATTCAGGAGAAATTATTACGTGCGGAGTCCGGACCGTCCGGACCGATCTTGAGTCATACATAGCAAATACACAATATTTATAAACACTATGTATTTGCTATGTATTTACTGTATACCCTCATAAAATCCGGACCGATCTTGAGTCAGGACTCCACAAGTAATAATCTCTACTGAATTTAACAATGTGGTGCTTATGTAGTGAGTTTTCAGATCATGAAAACAGAACATACAGAACTAACGAATTTGGAAAAGTTTCATCAGATGACTAAAATGCAGCTACAGCTTCAGCAACATTTGTACAAATAAAGTACTCTGCTGTGATTGTCTAATTCCAGGAATCTTTCCCAACCTTCTTTCTTGATCTTCTTTTTTCATGGGAGAGCTTTGGTAGATCAATTGGCTCTATGATTTGTATCATTCTTTGCCTCTTTGCATTTTCTATTCGTTGATATCCTTCACGAAGCTTCTTCTTTGCAACCTCTAGCTTCAACATTTCTGAAACTTCCTCAGGATGCTTTCTCTTCACTATAGCTGATAAATGATTGCATGGCTTTTGCTCCGAAGTTAACTTTGATGAGCAGACAAATTCAGAATCAGTTATTGATGATTTTTTCAGATTGTTAATAGAATCAGTAGTGATATTTTCAACAATTGGAGCTCCAGATTTTACTGATTCATCAACCAATATTTTCCAGCCATCAATTAGACTCCTAACAAGCTTTTGAATTTGGTTGGAGTTGTGTTTTTGCAGAGCACTCACTGTTCTTCCGATTTCAGTTGAGTTCAGAATTTCTGCAGATAATTGCATCATCTGCAGACTCCTCAGTGATTCATACAAGACAAAATCAGAATCAGACTCGTACAGTCGCTTATGGGAAAGGATCCTTTTTAACCTCACCACCTCTCTAACTATCAGATCATTCTCTTTGGAGTTGCCAGAGTTGCTACTATTTTTCTTCTCTGTGGAATGTTCATGATTGCCATTACAGAGGGAAAGCTGGCTAGTGTAAAGCTTCTCAACAATCAGATTCTTTCTGTTCTTAAATTCCTTTGGGCAATCCACCGCCGCAACGACGATCGCGTTGTGAATCAAATCAAAAATATCAGACTTTGCGCAGTTGAAATACTTCCTCCAGTAATCCAGCGACTGTTTTGCGTCCGCCATTGCCACAAACACAGATCCCTTCCCTTTATAGAGAAATTGGATTTCATTATTTCAGGAGAAGTAAACTAAACTGTTGAAAAAACGAAGAAAATAGTACACTGTTGCATCGTCCATCCAAATTAAATCTTGTGGAAGTATCAAATCTACAATCTCTATTCAGAGTAAAATATTTATACATTATAAAGAAGAACTGATAAGTCAGGAACAGAAATCAGATTCAAAACCCTAAACGCTTACCAGAGCCCAGCAACAGTTGTTTTCCGGAATTTCTTCGATGATCAAAACGACGATCAAATCCGCCGATACGAATAGTCAAGAGCAAGCATTCAACGCCTTTGCTGGTAGTTTTTCCTCGCTGAACAGAATAATCCGATAACAATTTGATCTTTCCAGTTTCGATTATATAAGCAATCTGATCCAAATATTCGGAGAAGTAATAAGCTTGCAGAAATGGATGGCGCCCAGACCGGATTTTCAAACTGACTTTCCTAAAAAAAAGCCTGAAACTCACTCCACCTGTAAACTCTTGAAATTACGTATTTACGTGTTTCTTAAATTATTAAAAATAATTACGTCATTAGTTGGATTTACATTATTGATTGTTCTATCATCAAATACTAATCTTCTAAGCATGAAAGGTGCATCAAATTTATGAAATAAAGGGATCGGGTTGCGGGAGAAATTATTATGTGCAAAGTCTGAACGTAACTCTACGTCCGGACTCCAAAAAAAATGTGATATGTATCATTATGTACAATTTTGTACATATTATGTATAATTGTATACATAGTGTTTATATAATGTATATAAATTTGTGCATATTATTATGTATAGAATTTTGTAATTTGTATATAGTGTGTACAATTGTACACTATGTACAAGGACACATGTCATATTTTATTGGAGTCCAGACATAATCGGATTCCGCACGTAATAATTTCTCATGTTGCGGACTTTTGGTCTACGTAAGTAGTTCCTTCCAGCGATCATAAGCTCGAATCCCCTAATCTACCTAAAAAAAATGAAATAATTGAATTTAAATATTTAGTTAAATTTTGTGTCTGTGTGCGTGCTTTTTTTTTTTAGATTGGGGTATGCACCCGCTGCACCTTAGCTTGTGAGGCGCTTGGTGGTGTGAATAATCCTCGGCTGACTTGGAAGAGGCACCCATCATAGAAACCTCTTGGTCCGCACTTAATTGTGACCAACTGAAGAGGCGCTATTACTCGAGGGGAATCGAACGCGGATTGGGGGTACCCAACCGCAGTCGCCCATCAACCAAGCTAAACTGCAACGGTGGGTAATTTTGTGTAATTTTAATGATAATATACGCGCGATTTTTTTTAATTTAATCATTAATGCATGTATCTCCTTATATGCAATACTATGTGTTAACTTAATTTACGATATTGGGGGATGAAGTCAACCGGTTTTGGTGTAGATTACCTATGAAAATGTAGCGGGGATACAATAATTTAGGAGATCATAAAAATATGATAATTATTATGGGATTATAACCAAGTGATAGTGGTTAAATGATCTTAATCGAACGACAATAGTTGAAGGATCATAGTTAGGGTCTTAGAGGTGTTTATAAATGACCTAATAGAACAATTTAACATGGAATTGACTAAAAAAATTCAAAGTTTGAGTTGACCTCATAAAAATTTGGGTCATGTTCCAATAAGAAAGATTGATCTTAAAAAAATTTGATTTAGGTTTGGATTAACTCGTAATAAAATGGTTAGGTTCAAATTAAACATAACATTTTTAGTTAAATTGGTCATATTTGGATTAAATGAGCCATATTGATTGTAAAAAAAAGTGTAATTCATATAATAAATGAGTTAAATTAGTCTGACTTTTTGTTAGATGGATTCAAGTCGAATCGGGACTAGTTAATTTAATTGGCATGAAGCATGCCTTAAGAAAATCATATATTATTTTAGAAAATTTAAGATTTCTACATTTTTAAATGTAATTAAAATTTAAGATTATTTGAAACAAATTGTTTGCAAATTATAGACTATTATTTCAACATTTGAATGTCTTAATGATATCATAGTTAAGTAATCTTTGGATCATTATATTTATTTCAGCGAGACATTTGATTTGATTATAAGTGTGTAATACTTTGAGATCAATAATTATAAGCAAGTCATCAATTAATATCCAAAATTTCAAGTGCTTATTTTGAGCTTATTTGGAGTCAGAAAAATGTTGACCTCAAATTTGGCTTGCAAAATCATCTTGTTGGTCGCCAGTTAATTTCATATTGAGTCAAGTTTAAGTTAATTGAAGTCGTTTAGATAGTATAAATTTAATTTGATGATGCCGAGTCTAAGTTGGCTCGATTCGAGCCAAACTTGACCATGACGTCATCGTCAATAGTTAGATTGAGTCAATTGAGCTCAATTTATTTAAAATAGATTTTATTAATAATCAAATAAATTTATTTGAGCATTGTCACCTGCGTATTGTAGTCCTTCTGACCTCTGCCGCCAGACTACGGTCTCTCCGACCACCATTACCCGACTACAAACTTTTCGACCTCCGTCGCCCGCCGACTACAATCAACCCGACTAAACAAACATGTCAATATTAATTCTTATGATTCCCATCATGTAATGCACTCTATATAATGTATATTTGTTGTATCAAATCAAGGCCTCGTTAACGAGTCGATTTCGAGCCGGCTTACGAGTCAGCTTGACTCAGTTACACCCCTACCACTATCGCTCTCCGATTACGGTCTTTTCAACCTTCGTCAACGACCTCCGTCACCCGCGTACAGTTTTTTTACTCTGTCACATGCCGACTATGATCCTTCCGACCTCTGTCGCAAGATTGCGATCTTTTCGACCATCGTTACCCGACTATGATTTTTCCAACTCCATCGCCCGCCGATTATGATCCTACCGACTAAATAAACATGTCAATAATGATTCTTTCAATTCCCATAATGTCATGCACTCTATATGATATATATTTGCTACATCAACCCAAGGCCTTCTCCTAATGAAGGGCCTCAATTGTAATTGGCTACAAGCACTACTGGATTCATTCATACTGGGTTAGACCTCGTGATTTTTCATATTTTTCAGGGGTTTTCACATAAAAACTCTTGTGTCTTTTATGAACGCTACACTCTCTCTTTTATATGATTGTGTGTTGGATCTTCGTACAAAGCTAAGACTATAAACTTTATATTTCCCTAACGCCGCGAATATTCAAGGGCGCAACCATAATAAAAGATGAACTAAAAAATAATAATCCAATAAGTTGCATGAAACCTGCAACTACATTCAGTGCATAAAAATAAAACAAAGAATATATGCTAGTAATCAATTTATCGAAAAAGTAAATAAATAAATCCTTATGCAATTATGCATATATAGGTATTATATAGTTCAATTATGGCTAAGACAATCATTTTAGAATGAAACTTTATCGGCCACTCTCTTGTCTATGGTGTCATGTATCTGTCATTTTAATTAATAATAGTTATTCTTTTTGTATATACATATTTCACATTATATATAACATAATTAATATTTAAAATCATACTTGAAATCCATATCATTAAAATTGATTAAATGAAATGATATTTAAATGATATATTCAATGTCACAGCAGGCCATCTCAAATTTGATACTTTAATCAAGTGCAAATTTCTTATGGATGCTCACAAAATTTTTTTTTTGAATGACGCTATTGGAATTTATTTAAAAAAAAAAAAGTTTTGTCAGTTTCCTTTTAGATATTATTTCTTTTGCAAGTCAATTGTTCATTAATGCTTGATTCCTTGCAAAATTATCACAGTTTTTTTTTTTAATCTTAGCTCTCTCTGTACAAAAGAAATGTCATTTTACTTTCTACAATTTCTAGCTGTGTTTATCATTACAGAAAAAAAAAAGGAGAATTGAGTTGGATGAAATCCAAAGAGCACAGATTAATTTCACTGAGCACAAGCTTTTGAAAAAGGAAAAAGATGTCAGTTTTACTAATACAAATACAGAAGTAGCACACATATACGGCACTAAAATGGCTAGAAAATTTTGCATGAATCAACGCTTCAGTTACATCATCACAGAAGATGGAAAAAAGAATCACATGAATCAATTCTAATCTCTAATATGTACGTATAGCTTCACGCAACATCCAAAATGAAGCTTCTTCAGTGCGGGTGCCGAATGCGGACTAGACCCGGCTTGGTAATGCTGATGTGGCACATTCTGGTTGGTCTCCGGACGGTAAACTGCGTTCGGCGTCCGCACAAAATAATTTCTCGGATTCAGGAGAAATTATTACGTGCAGAGTATGGACCGTCCGGATTTGTGAGGGTACACAGAAAATACAAAGCAAATATATCGTATTTACAAACACTATATATTTACAAAGTATTTGCTACGTACCCTCATAAAATCCGGACGCATGTGGCCTCCGGACTCCACGAGCAATAATCCCTACTGGATTCAGCAATGGGTGCTCATGCAATGAGTTTTCATATCATGAAAACGGAACAGATACTAATTTGGAAAATTTTCATCACAGGACTGAAATGCAGCTACAGCTTCAGCAACATTTGTACATATAAAGTGCTCTGTTGTGATTGTCTAATTCCAGGAATCTTTCCCAACCTTCTTTCTTGATCTTCTTTTTTCATGGGAGAGCTTTGGAAGATCAATTGGCTCTATGATTTGTATCATTCTTTGCCTCTTTGCATTTTCTATTCGTTGATATCCTTCACGAAGCTTCTTCTTTGCAACCTCTAGCTTCAACATTTCTGAAACTTCCTCAGGATGCTTTCTCTTCACTCCAGTTGATAAATGATTGCATGGTTTTTGCTCCGAAGTTAACTTTGATGAGCACCCAAGTTTAGAATCAGTTATTGATGTTTTTTTCAGATTGTTAATAGAATCAGTAGTGATATTTTCAACAATTGGAGCTCCAGATTTTACTGATTCATCAACCAACATTTTCCAGCCATTAATCAGACTCCTAACAAGCTTTTGAATTTGGCTGGAGTTGTGTTTTTGCAGAGCACTAACTGTTCTTCCGATTTCAGTTGAGTTCAGAATTTCTGCAGATAATTGCATCAACTGCAGACTCCTCAGTGATTCATACAAGACGACATCAGAATCAGATTCGTACAGTCGCTTATCGGAAAGGATCCTTTTTAACCTCACCACCTCTCTAACCATCTGATTATTCTCCTTGGAGTTGCCAGAGTTGCAACTATTTTTCTTCTCCGAGGAATGTTCATGGTCGCCATTACGGAGGGAAAGCTGGCTAGTGTAAAGCTTCTCAACAATCGTATTCTTTCTGTTCTTAAATTCCTTTGGGCAATCCACCGCCGCTATGAGGATTGCGTTGTGAATCAAATCAAAAATATCAGACTTTGCGCAGTCGAAATACTTCCTCCAGTAATCCAGCGACTGTTTTGCGTCCGCCATTGCGATTGCCATTGCCACAAACACAGATCCCTTCCCTTCACAAAGAAATTGGATTTCATTATTTCAGGAGAAGTAAACTAAACTGTTGATAAAAAAACGAAGAAAATAGTAGACTGTTGCATCGTCCATCCAAATTAAATCTTGTGGAAGTATCAAATCTACAATCTCTATTCAGAGTAAAATATATATACATTATAAAGAAGAACCGATAAGTCAAGAACGGAAATCAGATTCAAAAGCCTAAACCCTAACGCTTACCAGAGCGCAGCGAAAGTTGTTTTCCGGAATTTCTTCGATGATCAAAACGACGATCAATCCTCTGATATCAATAACCAAGAGCAAGCACTCAACGCCTCTACTGGTAGTTTTTCCTCGCTGAACAGAATAATCCGATAACAATTTGATCTTTCCAGTTTCGATTATATAAGCAATCTGATCCAAATATTCGGAGAAGTTAATAGGCTTGCAGAAATGGATGGCGCCCAGACCGGATTTTTAAACGGACTTTCCTAAAATAAAGCCTCATCACTGTAAAACTTCTTGAAATTATTAAAAATAATTACTCATTAGTTGGCTTTACATATTGATTGGTTCATATCATCAAATACTAATATTCTAAGCATTAATGGTGCATTAAATTTATGAAATAATGGGATCGTGTTGCGGGAGAAATTATTACATGTAGAGTCCGGACTCCAATAAAAAATTGACATGATGTTCATTTGTATATAAATTTATATATATTTGTATCATAATTTGTAATTTTTATATAGCGTTGTACTATGCTGTACACATTATGTACGAGGGCACATGTCACATTATTATTGGAATTCGGACATAATCGGACTCCGCACTTAATAATTTCTTGTAGTTGCGGACAGGTTGGTCTACGGTAGAGGGTGCAACCGAGTCAAGCCGGCTCGGCTCGACGAGCCGAGCTTATTCGAGCTCGCGAGTCGAGCTCGAACACGAGTTCGAGCTCGGAATGCTAAACGAGCTCGAGCTCGGGACCACTGGGCTGATCGACTCGTTGGCTCGTCGAGCTACTCGGGTCGCGTCTGCGGGAGGCCGCGGGTTGCGCCAGCGAGCTGCGCCAGCGGGGAGCGGGATCGGGCTACGCCGGCCGTGACGGGATCGGTACGCGTGGGGGGTAGTCGCGCGGCTGTGCTCTGCGGAGGCGGGACCGCGGAGCGGACGCGGGCTGCCACCAGCCAGAGCGGGATCGTGCGCGTTCGGACGCGGACCGCAGGTCACGCGGGGCTTGTCTGCTGAGAGCTCGACGACGGGCTCGATTTGTCGACGGGACGCGGTCACCCGGGCCGCCCGTCACGGGCGCGACGACGGGCTCGATAGCGAGCTCGACGAGCCGCTCGATTTGACGACGAGTCGAGCTCGAGCTCGGATTTTGAGCTCGACTCGAGTTCGAGCTCGAGCTCGAGCTCGGGTTTTGATTGTCAGGCTCGACTCGAACACCCCCTGGCTCGAGCTCGACTCGACTCGTTTGCACCCCTAGTCTACGGTAGTAGTTCCTTCCAGCGATTACTAGATCGAATCCCCTAATCTACATTTAAAAAATGAAATAATTGAATTTAAATATTTGATTAAATTTTGTGTAATTTTAATTTATTTTTTGGGAACGGGGTATCCACCCGTCACCACCTCAGTTTATGAGGCGCTTGGCGGTGCGACTAATCCTCGACTGACCTGGAAGAGACACCAACCACAGAAACCTTCTGACCCGCATTTAATTGTACCTCACTAAAGAAGCACTACGCTCGAGTGGAATTGGATACGAGTTGGGGGTACCCAACCGCTCTCACCTGCCAACCAAGCTAAACAAATGTGGGTAATTTTGTGTAATTTTAATGATAATATAAGCGCTATTTTTTTTTTTAATTTAATCATTAATGCATGTATCTTCTTATAGGCAATAATATATGTCAACGTAATTTGCAATATTGGGGGATGAAGTCAACAGGTGTTGGTGTAGACTTGTGATAATAGTTATGAAAATGTAGCAGGGAGACAATAGTTTAAGTCTTTAAGAGATCATGAGAAGATGATTATGATTAGGGGACTATAACCAAGTGATAATGGACAAATGATCGTAATCGAGCAACAATAGTTGAATGATCATAATTAGAATCTTAGAGGTGCTAATAAATGATCAAATACAACAATTTAATATGAAAATTGACTAAAAAAAACTAAGTTTGAGTTGACCTCATAAAATCTTGGGTCATGTCCGATATGAAAGCTTATCTTAAATAATTTTGATTCAGGTTTGGGTTAACCCGCAACAAAAATTGATTAAAAATTAACCAAAATACTAGTAGGGTAAAATGGTTAGGTTCAAATTAAACATATCATTTTTAGTTAAATTGGTCGTATTTGAATTAAATGAACCATATTGATAAAAAAAAAAATGTAATTCATATAATAAATGAGTTAAATTGGTACACATCATGTTAGATGGATTCAAGTCTAATCGGGACATCAATTTTTTTAATATGTATAGGCATCAACTTTTTTTAATTTAATTGGCATGAAGCATGCCTTAAGAAAATAATATATTATTTTAGAAAATTTAATGTAATTAAAATTTAAGATTATTTGAAACAAATTGGTTGCAAATTATAAAGTATTATTTCAACATTTGAATTAATCTTAGGATCGTTGGATTTATCTCATCGAGACATTCGATTTGATTATAAGTGTGCAATATTTTGAGATCAATAATTATAAGCTAGTCATCAATTAATATCCAAAATTTCAAGTGTTTAATTTGAGCTTATTTGGAGTCGAATAATTTTGACCTCAAATTTGGCTTGCAAAATCAACCTGTCGGTCGCTAGTAAGTTTCATATTGAGTCAAGTTTAAGTTAATCGAAGTCGTTTAGATTCGAGCCTGATTTGACCCCGACGCCATCCTCAATAGTTAAATTGAGCCAATTGAGCTCAATTTATTTAGAATTATTTTGATTAATAATCAAATAAATTTATTTGAGCATTGTCGAGTCATTTTTGATTCGACTTGCACCCAAAATTATCATAAAAATAATTTGGTTGTTAATTAAATAAATTCAAACGAGTGAAATCGAGCCTGTTTGGCTCGAACCGAACTCGATTTAAAGCTCGTCTGCTTCAATCAACTTAATTAAACATGACCGACCCTAACCTGAATCAAATTGGAGTAATTTAGCTCAAATCAACTTAGCCAAATCAGTTTTCAAATTCATTCCTAACCCAATCTTAAATCTCAGCCTTCTTGGTTAGGTTAAATAGGCCTTAGTGGCTGGTTTCGGCGGGATCTTGAAGATCATTAGGCCCTTTTCTGTTCAGAACCAGAGAGCAGAGGCGAGGTTTTTCTTAATATGAATGGGTTCAAACTCTTGTTAAGCATTAAACATGACATGGATTCGTGTGTTATTTCATCTTGCTCTCTTTGAGAACTGTTTGACTACAAGTGAGATTTAATTTTAATAGTATTTAGTAAATACTGTAAATCTGAATTTAGTAAATTCGAAATGTGTTAAATTCTGAAAACTATTTAATATGTTAAATATTAAATCCTGTTAAATCTCGAGATATTTCAAGATTTATGACAATTAGAAATTTAAATGTGAAGAAGATAATTATAAATTAAAAAATAAATATATAATTAAAAATAAAAATTAATTTGTTATGAATTTAATAATATGTTAAGTAAAAAGTATTTATTAATTATTAATAACATTATTAATTATATAATTAGTAATATATATTTTAAAGTTATATTAATTAAGCTAATTATATTAATATTTAAGTTAAACTAGATAATTAATTTATGCACTAATTATACAATTAGTTATTTTTTAATTTACTTAATTATTAATAATTTAAATTATATTAATTAAGTTAATCAATAATAACATAGAGGCGTCTAGTTTGCCTTTCATCTTCTTTTTTCGTCGTTGCTGTTTGGCTTCGTTGCTCAGCAGGAGGTGTATAGATTGCACGCGTCGCTTCTTCGGCTCCTTCGTGGCTGTTCGACTTCGCTCCTTCGACGCCTTCCTATCGGATCGGAAGTTACGACATTTTGATCGGAAGCAAGCACGGGAGCTCGCTGGCTTTGAAGGTAACTCTCTCCCTTTCGGGCGCTTCTTCTGCCGTTAAGCCGAACCGAGGGATTTAATAAATCCGGGATTTAAGCCGTAAATCCGTAAATCCGGGATTTTAAGCCCGCGCAAAAACCGTTTGGCTGGATTTAGCATAAATCCGACTTAAATCCCACGAATAAATCCGATACCAATCAGCCCCTAGGGATCGTAAATGGATGCAATATTCTTTATCATGCCATAAGATTGTATTCTTTATCTGAAGTCTTGGGGAAAATACTTCAATGATTGGAAGAATGGTAGTTCAGAGATTTTGTTCGTTATGATTGATTTAGTTTTCATGGCAGATTTGCTGATTATTAATCGGTCTTGTGTCTAGCCTCTTCACATCCTAATGGAATAATGAGGGATTACGATTCTGTTTTTTTATTTTTAAGTAAAGGGGGATCGGCTCTTTTCAAGAATGCAAAGATGAAGTTATAATTCCTCTCTTATTTACCCTTCATTCCTTGAATTTTCCTAGTTGCAACACATTTCTCTTCTTAAAAGAAGTTCAGTGGGAAAATGTTACCTGTGCTGGAATGTATTTGGCTAATGCAAGTTATCTTGTATATTTATTAAGTCTCTCTTATCAACCATTTTGGCAAGCAAAATCTGAAAGGCATTGCTTAAGGTTGTCATTTCCTTGTCAATTTTAGGTGTGTGACAAATACATTTTAGCACTGTGGTTGAGAAGTTTAAAATTCTCCTCAAAGAATTCTTTCCTTGTATGATACGATTGTTTGAGAGGAACATGGTCATCCTTCTTTGCTCCAATCCGTCTGTTGGGTATGAGTTTCTTTGATAATTAATATTGAAACATAGGGTTGGCCTTGGTTCTTAGCAAGTGAAGTTATATTAAAATGGATATTGATTAAAACAAAGAAGTATTTATGTGTTTCATGCTCCGATGTTGGTTAAAATTGTATGGTCATGATACAAAATCTTCTTATGCATCATGGGTTGTAGCATTAAGATGATGTTTGATACAAAGGTTTATAGTTATATTGGATAACTTCACGTGCTTTGTATTTCAATATTGAGTAGTACATGTATATCTATGCCTTGGTTGGAGCATATTTGTCTTTAGAGAATCGTAACTAATGATCGCATAGTGATGAGGATATCGACAGACGTTATCAACAAGTTTATCGGCGTAAGAATTGTAGATCGGCGGCTACAATTTACAGTCTTTATTTTTTGATGCATTTATGTATTATGTTATATTTATTTTCTAGTTCCGATTGTACCCTTTTACTTGAGTTTATTTGAGTTGTAGACCAAGGGGCATTTGAGTCTTTTCTTTATTTTTATTTTAGGCCTATATATTGAGGCCTCATCTATTGTAAAAGGAGGAATGATTAAATGAAATTTTATTTTGTCTTTTTCTTCTTATTGTGAGTGCCACTAGAGGGAAGAGAGAGCCCAACGTGTGGGCAAGCGCAATGCCCACCAGTCATCGGAAGAGTCCGTGGCTCGTGGTCTTCGTCTATGTTCTCTATTCTATCTTCGTTATCACCCACCAACTTCTCTTCATTCTTCCACCATCATCCCACAACCAAAATACCTCCCTTAAATCCAATCCAACTCCCCTCCCAAAACCCCATCCACCGGCCTAGCCCTTGGCCACCTAACCCGACGCCAAGCCCACCCTCTCCCTCCTTGACCGTCGGCCCCATCATTGTCCCAAGTCATTATGGTGATTCCAATCATCATAATGACTCTCTAAATTGGCTTAAGCAATAAAGGAAGGAGTTAGAATATTTTGAAATTCAAAATTGAATTTAAAAAACTTTCCATATTTACAAATTCTAAATAAGGAAAGTTTTCAAATTTGAATGCAATCTAAATTTAACTTACAGAGGATTTAATATTTCTCCCTCCTAATTTGTCATAGCTTGTTTGGAAATTATTTAACTCCTCCCCAATCCCTCCCTCCTCTCTTTTGCTGCCGCTGGCCCTCCTTTAATGGGAATTTAACTTGTTTTCCTATTCAAACCCTAAACCTTACTTGAATTTGAATTTAATTTCAAGTCTAATTTCCCTCCAATTCCACTTAAACCTGAAATGAATTTCCACTTAAACAAAATCCCCTAACCCTAATCCTAATCACTCCCTTCTCCCACAAGCCGTCGGCCTCCTCATCACCCAAACCGCCGGCCCTCTTCCTCCTCCTCAATCCTTACCTCCTCCTCCCCTCTTCCCTACTTGTCTACTCCCACCCTTCAAGGCAAGCATATATGGCTGATCCTGAGATCGACCACATATTTGTTTTTGACGAGCAAGGAAGGACGGATATTCTTGGATCCCCGTTCTTTGACGTGTACTTTGGCAACGATGAGACTACCGACGGATACATCGACTGCATCCTATAACAACTCACGCTGTCGATCGAAGAGCACATCCGTCCGGGCCGTTGGATAATCGTCGGTCACCCACCACCTCCTCCACCTCCGGCTACCTCTCCATCAACAAAGGTCTTCGACTCCATCTTCCTAGTGGTAATCTCCTTCCTCGTATGGTTCGTCATTCTCCGCTAAATCCCAAGAGTGATTGAGTGAAAAGGTACTCAAGGTGAACCTCTCGTTATTAAGTGGTGGATTTTGTTATGTGCATGTAACATTTACTTTCATCTTTGGATTTTGATCGAATTGTTTGGTTAATCTCAAGAGCGCTTCTTTGCCTAAGCAAGTTGAATGTTTTGAATTCCGAAATCTTCCTTTATTACAAACGATAAGTTTATATTAGCAAGTTTTGATCAATTATTCATTTAATTTCTCGAGTAACTCCTAGTAGATTCACATCACATAGTTATATGCATTCTTGAAATCTAGAACATTATGTATTTGTTTGAAATCATATTGTGGAATAGTTGGTAGCTTTATGGGAGGATCTTCATGTACCTTTTGTGTCAAGTTATGAGCATTCATAGATATTATGCAAGGTTGCTATATGTTGTTGAGAGGTATCTTGAGTTGATTGGAAGGGAATGTGAGATCTTTGTAAAATTTATCATATGCATTCTTAACCCATTGTAATGAAAATACATGTAAGGTGGCATGCTTTGTCTCATGTGAGGGCGTGGGAGAAGAATATTCGGCATAATTTTTTTTTTTAAATGTTTGAGGTGTATGAATGTTGGAGAGCATCTTCTCTTTGAGGAGAATTTTAAACCTCTCATCTTCATCTTCTTCTTGTATTTTCTTCATCCTCCTTTCCACTTCTTCTCCTTCTTCCTTTTTTTTCATGCTTCCTCTCTTTTTTTCCCCTTCTTCTCTATTTTCTTCTTCTTCCTCTCCTTCCCATTCTTCTTCTCCTTTGTACTCTTCCTACCCTTCTTCCTTCTCTTCCCTCTATTTCTTATTCTTGCTCATTAGTTATGAAGTTCAAATGTTATGTCTAATTCTCTAATCATCAACACACCGGTAAAATGATCGAGTTTTAACTTGTTGTTGCTAGGACTTTGATAATACACCTATCATCAGTGCTTGTTGCTTAGCTTTTCTTTGTCCATTTGATTGCTAGATGATAGATTACTTTGAAGAGACATTTGTTAATAAATTTGGTTATGTTTGGTTCTTACTCTATTCTAGCAACGAAGCATTAAGGATGGCATGATGTTCTTCTAGCAAACCACTTGTAGTATTGTTAAATTTTTCTATATCATTTCACCGATGTCGTTGCTATTACAAGTGTTTATACATATGTTCTAACTTTATTAAATATTTGATTTGTAGTCAACATATATAATGAATTAGAATGGGAAATGAAGATGACATTGAATACCTTTCTCTTCTTAATATACACATTAAGTTGGAATAATGGATATGAGTGATATGGAATATTTTTCTCTTATGTTAATGATGCTTTCATAAGTGGTTCCACTCATTCTTTTTTCGTTTGAAAAGTTTAACGATAAGATAAACAATGAGAGTTTATTGTCATTGTTCAGAGAAGAGTTGGGGATATCTTCTTTCGTTAGAAGTGTTGAAGGTGTGAACTATCCCATAAGAATTTATTGGTTTCTTAAGTTAACTTCCTTCAATATATATATATATATATATATATGAAGAAAAAACACTTTGCGTTGGTTTAATATGAAGCAAATATTGATGATGGTCGACCAATTTTGCTCAACGTTGTGTGGCAAGATTAGCAAAAACAGTCAATGTCATGTCAGTTACAGCAGAAATCTAGCTGTAGTGCACAGGAAAGTGAGATTCTGAATCAATTACTGATGGATGCCTGCTGAAACTAATCTGGGATTACAAACAAGTTTTTTTTTCCTAAAATTTATATCATCTATACAACACAAATATGTCAAATCTGTGTTGTACATATTCTTCTCAGGCTCTTTGATTCTGTTCATCTCTTTAAAGTTGTTGTTGCTCCTGAAGCGCAAACGGGTTCAATAAGCTTCTTAAGATTCCTTCACAACCTGCTTCTTGCATATATATATATTTAATATAACTGCAATATTGCTAAAATATTGTACCTTTTAGCTGAATTTAATTTCTAAGAAGGCAGTAATAGTTCGACATTAGAATTGCTAGAATAATAAATTCTTGAATCTTGGCTTGCCAATCTATACTAACTCATTCAGTTGAATGTTTTAGCATAATGTCTTCAATATTTTCCTAAATCGATTGGTGATGGAGCCATTTATTGTCTCATGACTAGTTATATATTTAGTTCTTTTTAACTATCTTGTAATTAATTTTTCTCCTTTCTCTTGCACCATTTAAGCTTATTGTTGATGCTTTATCTTTTGTTATATTCTTTTTATTGTTTTTTTAGAGATGGCATTTCGAGGGGGTCGAGGCCGAGGGCGTGGAAGGGGTGGATCTTTTGAGTTTAGGATGGCAAAGCACGAGCCATTTATCCCTTTCCCGGTTAGTTGGCCTAGCTTATTTTAATAAGTTCATTCAATTTATTCATTGTATAATCTTTAAAGCTATATAGCTATAGATGCATTTTTTTCCTAAACAATACTTGAAAGCCTTCTAACTGAACTTATTAAGAACAATCTAAATGAACAACATTTTTTTGTTCATTTTTGTCATGCAAACTTATATATCTTTTAGTTGATATTATGATTTTATTTGAAATATTACGTCTGTTTCTGTTAAAAGTTTGACATGTATGCATTAGCAATTTTTCTTATTGTTATACTTGCTGTCTACTCCCTCTACCTCTGCATTAGTTCATTTTATTGCTTCTTGCTCTGAAGCGTGGACATTCCTTGGCGTTTGGACTCTTAAACACAACACATGTACAACAGGCCATTTTGTCGCATCTTCTGTCTATACCCATTTTAAAATCAAAATACTCATAGTATTACCCCCTATTAGGCATTGTTAATCTCATTCTCATTAATTTTCAATATTTTAGTTTTGATATCTTTTTCAACTTTATGTACCGTACTTGACAACATGAAAATGTATAATGACATATGGTCTATGTGTAACATCCTGAGACAACGATCTATAATATTTCTAGTGTTCACTTTTCAGAGGATTGTTGTGCACTATACTTTTAAATTCTATTTACCGTGTTCTCTATTATGTCGAGCTTTTGTTATATGCCCATATCCTTGCTCCACAGTTTTCTTGTAATTAATGTATGCACGCATACTAATTTTACTATTTTAGGTACTAGCTTGTCTTAGGGTTTTCATGGCCCGTGCTTATAAAGGTTTTTATTTACTGCATTCCTGTCGTCTTGCTTTTGTCATTTGTCCATAAGCTCCTCAGGATTCTTGGAATTGCATAGCTAAATTTAAAATGCTTGTGGATTTGTTTCTCTTCTATTTATTTATGAGATAACAGTCATATCTTTCTCTTCTATTTTTACAAAAGGCTTGTGGATTTGTATCTATTCTATTTAATATGATGTTGCATTGAGCTGATCATATCTATGGTCTTGGATACTCATATAAGTTTAAAATATCAGCATACATAGTATTTCCTCTTCCTTGTATGTATTTTCTATATTAGACTTGTTTATTCTACCGAGCTTTTTAGCTCATCATATATTATTATAATGGTTATTCAGTAAAGGAAGGGAGCATGCTTGGCCTTGGTAAGGTGACCAAATTTTGTCCTTCAACCTATGATTTGGGATATATTGTTTAGGGTTTATCATAGAAGAAGAACGAGCATGAATGCATGATATAAAATTATAAATTAAAGATTTCTGTATGTGGTAATTGTTTATGAAGTTTTTTAGATGTTCTGTAGTTCATTTAATGAGTTCAATTTTATAAGCTTCCATATAAATGGATGAGTTGGACCTATTGGATGATTATGAAAAGTTTGTTGTATGTTGTGGAGCAATCTAGGTAGGCTACTTTTCTACCCGTTTGGTCTTGATTAGTTAAATTTAGGATAGGTGCTGGTGGGAAATGCCTTGAATTGCCTACCTTTGCCATGTCTTCATGCAAGGTTTAAAATTGCGCAATTAGATATTAAGATGCCTACCATCTATGAGGCAAGGCATAAGCTTCATAATTCAAAAATTGTGTATATTGAAAATAAAGGTTAGAATAGGCTTTTTTGTATAATAACTAAATAATTTATTAATGAATAACATTAATATTCTATTGAATTATGAAGTTATAAATTTGCATAAATATGAAATAAAAAATTTGCACAAGACATAAAGTGACAAGTGATAAATCGCATGAAATAAAATAGAAATGTAAACATCACAAAATAATATACAATATAAGAATTGCATAAAAGTATCATATAACATAAAGTTCAACTCTTAAGTTCTTTCTTACCTAGTTTCCTACTCATCCACATTTAATTTATAAAGAAAACAGTAATGGGATGTTAACAACTCAAAAGTCATATGCGTTATCATTACAAAGGTAGTCTTTATTTGAGTCGTCATTGTAATAAATTGCTTTCTCCTTTGTCATCACTTGTGTAGTTCAATATCTCACAATGTGCTTCTTCTTCTATATCAATAATCATCCTCTTCCCTAAATATTTGTGATCAACATAAAGATGAGAGTAATACTTCAAATTAAGAAAGCTTAAAAAATTTTAATTCTTTTTTATATACTTTTTTTTGGTAAGTCTTTTTGTAGATGACCTATGGTGGATGCAGATGCTTATCTTCAATTATCATAAAAAAATTAATGTTCAAATCTTCTTATTGTAATTCAAATGATGTACATCTACAAACCATTCATCATAGGATATCATATACTCACAGAGCAAAGGATCATCGTCATCCTTCAACCCTTTCTTCAAGTTTTTGTCCTTTAGTCTCTTGTTATACTTGATGTACACCAAGGAATTCATTCTTATGGTTGTCAAATGATTTCTCCTCATCGTGTAAACTTGATTATATGTGTTCCAATTGCGTTCACATCCATATTAGTACGCTAATCCCAAAATCTTAAAAGCAAAACGTTTTAATTCTAACTGTCATCACTAAATTGTATCCACCACGCAACTGAGGTATTAGAAAATGAATATAATAAGTAGAATGAATTATGTTGATTGATAAAATTTCTCTAATAAAAAGAAACATATCAAATTACCAGGAGATCACTTTGAATTTGTTTTTTACCTGTTGTAGTCGAAAAAAGCCCTCCTTATTTATGAAAAGTACCAATTGCATGCCAACAATTGCTCTTTCAGATGAATCTGCTATAAACCTTTCCATGCAATGGTATAATCCCAATTTTATGTCAAATTGTATCGATTTATTTTCTGCATATTAAACTGAGAATTTAGATTGTAGTCAATTGCATGTAAGTGATGATGAAGTTCTAGCTCCCATTTTTCATTAATAATATCCCAATATTTCCTAGAGTTATCATCTTCTCCTTCTAAGTTAGGCAATCAACTCCTTTGCTTCATCCATTGTATAATATATGAAATCCGTTATAGAATTGTTCTTAGTATCCATTAGCATCAAAACTTGCAATAGTGGCCTGATTGTTATAATAACATAAAACACACTATGCTAGAATCTGTCATTCAAAACAATCTTTTTAACTTATTTTCACTCAAATGTTCTTGCCCAAACGCAGTGTTGCTACTGTGTTGAAGTAAACTGTTGGACCGACTGATTTGATTGATAGAATTAGAAAGTTTCCTAATCAAAAGAGAGCTATTTAGGAAGATTCTTAATCAAAGGGGAATTATTTAGGAATGTTTTAATTTCAATTGGGAGGGCTTTATTTAGGGAAATATTATTAAATTTGAATTCAAAATCTAAGAGGAAATTATTTAGGTAAGAGGAGGATGAATTAAAGGGGATTATTTAGGAAAATTTTAATTATAATTGGGAGGTAATTAATTAGGGAAATAAATTTAATTTGAATTCAAATTTGAGTGGGAATTATTTAGGAAAATGGGACTGATTTGGGAGGGAATTATGGGAGTCCATTTAAGATTAACAGTAGGATGATTTCGGGATTATGTTTTGAGTAGCTGAAATTAGAAATTTTTAGGTTGTGAGGGCTCTAGTTGCCGGCTAGGGATTTGGGAGAGCCGGATCTTCCTCTTCAATTGAAAATCCAACTGTATCTTACTATTTTCTTTCATATATCTTTCAATAAAAATGGGTTTGATGTATTTTTCTTTCTAATTTCTTATTGTATTTTGCTTATTTCAAGGAAATTGTATCCAGTTCCTATCAAATTGGTATCAGAGCACTTTTTTGTGACCTATGACTGCAAAGAAATTTGAACCTTGGAAGAGCATCTTAAAGAAAAAATTGGCCAATTTAAATTGGCTTTTGAGGATATAATGACATCAATGGAGGAAAAGTTTTCCAACCTAAAAGGAATGATAATGAAATTATTGGAGCTTCACACCCAACCAATAACATCGAAGGCGAGAGGATCAGGAGGTAGAAATTTTGGGGGAAGAAGAGGAGATGCCATCTTTGGAGTCACTTCCAAGGAGGGGAAAGGGTGAAGGAGTGAGATTTTTGGTGGAGCTGAAAAGTTGGGAAGGAGAAGAAGATGGGTAGAAGATAGAAACACCATATATAGTTCGACCACTCCTACAACAATATCAAGTGTTGTTCCAACTAGTTCAGGGGTTTCCTCCTCCGCAGGAATGTGAGCATGCTATCATCTTGAAGGAAGGAGTCTCACTTATCAGTATTCGTTTGTATCTTCATCTCGAAATTCAAAACAAAGAGATTGAGAGATTAGTTAATGAGATGCTTGAGGAAAGGATCGTTCGACCTAGTGTCAGTCCATTTTTCAGTCAAGTGCTTCAACAATAGTTTATTTCGTTCCATCTTGAGGACAATGTGGCACTTTGGGATAGGAGTATTGATAGACCGGCTGATTTGATTAATAGAAATTAAGAAGTTTCCCAATCAAGATAGAGTTGTTTAGGAAGGTTTTTAATCTAAGGGGAATTGTTTAGAAATATTTTAGTTACAATTGGAAGGGAATTATTTAAGGCAAGAGAATATAATTTTAATTCAAAATTTAAGAGGGAATTATTTAGGGAATAGGAGGACAAATTAAGGGGGATTATTTAGGAATGTTTTAATTATAATTGAGATTGAATTAATTAGGTTAAAATAAATATATTTTGAATTCAAATTTGTGAGGGAATTATTTAAGAAAAGTGATGTAGAACTACGATGAATGCAATAATTTTATTAAGATTTTGCACAACTTCTTGATTAGAGAAATAACAAAGAAATCTATTAGCAAATAAAACGATGAATCAAAATGTAAGAGGGATCACGACCGTTTAGGCTAAGTTGCATATCAAAAGATTTGAAGCTTCAGAATAATGTAGAAAATAACATCATGCCAAGATAGTAGTTTCAACAAAATTCATAGTCTAACAATAAGATAAGTAAACAATGAATGCACTCAAATTCCTACATTTACTAAGCTTAGCAGAATCAGACGAATGCGTTCTTCGTGATTGCAATCAAATCACAAGAGCGGGTTAGACTTGAGAAACACGAGAAAAGGAGTAGAAAACCTTCGTTAAGGATCGGCTGCAATCCTCCACTCGACGATCTCTAATTGCTCTTCAATAGCTTCAACCAAAGTATCCAAGATGCGTTCGATGCAGTCTTCAACCGTATGGTCGCTCCTCAGGTTGACGTCGAAGTTGAATGGAGAATGCTTACGAAACCGTGCTCGTCATAGGCAAGTCCGTAGTCAGTGTCGGGATCGGCCATTCATGAATGCTAGATGATGATTTCTTCCCAAGGGTGGCTAGTACTCTCGAACGTCGTTGAAGAGAAAGAAGTTTCTCTTCAACTTGAAGTAGGGTTGAGGTGAAAGGGATCGACCAAGGGAGGAGAGCAAGGTTAAAAGTTTTTTTTTTTATTTCAGATTTTTAACAAATAGGTGGAAGGAAAAGTAACTTGGAAACAAATCCTCAATTAATATCTTTGATTGAGATTAATTAAGGAAGAGAAGGGGGGGGGGCAGCGGACCTGAGAAGGGGAAGGGTTTTATTTCTTACCACAAGGAGAAGTTCTCTTATGGAAAGAAATCAAGTAAGTGAAAGCTTGGAAATTTCGGCCAAGAGTGGGCGTGGAGATTTGGAATTATTTCCAAGAGAGTTTTGAGAGATTTGGAAATAAATCCCCATGGGATTTATTAAAGGGGTTGGCGGCAACAAGGGTGAGGGAAGGATTTAAGGCAAGTGTTTATGGCTTGATTTAATTGGGAACTTAGATTAGGAAAGAGAAATTAAATCCTCTTTAATTGAAGATTGATTTGGATGAGGTTAATGACTTTCCAAAAATAGATTTCATATTTTAGGAAAGAATTTGAATTTCAAATTTCTTGGATTTGAATTTCAAAATCAATCCTAGTCATACTCAATCCCTATTTTGGAAATAAGAAAATAGGAGGGAAGGTGGGAGGGGCCGGCGGCTAGGTTGGAGGCTCTATGGGTTTTTGGTGGGGGTGAGGCTGACGGTTAGGGGAAGAGGGTTGGTGACCGGCGGCTTAAGGATGGGTGAATTCCAGAGGCCAGCGGCTAGATGAAGAAGAGAAAAGGAAATTTCGATAAAGGCGAAGAATCACGAACCCGGCCGTCTCCAAGGTTGGTGGGTGATCCAAATTCCCTCTCCAAGGGATTCGCTCCAATATCTCTCAAGCTCACCGAAGAACTCAAACAAGAGGGAAAAGTTTTATCATTCAATAATTCATTAACATGCAAAGAGAAACATAGGGGTTATAAATAGCCTCGTACATAAGACTCAAAAATAGAAAAGATGATAACGCCCTTAGGGCTTATATACAACATCCCTTAATAAAAGGGTACATCGGGAAACTAAATAAAACAAATACAATACGACATCGTAAATAAGAAAATACATGAAATAAATATACAATGACTCAATCGTGGCCGTAGATCGGCGGCCACTACTTTGATAAACCTTCCATGATCTGATGTCCCCATCAGAAAGGGGATTGATTTGGGAGGAAATTATCGGAGCCCATTTAAGATTAACTATAGGATGATTTCAGGATTATGTTTTGAGTTCGCTGAAATTAAAATTTCTTAGGTTATGAGGGCTCTAGCCATCGGATAGGGATTTGAGAGAGTCGGATCTTTCTCTCCAATTGAAGATCCACTTGTTTCTTGTCTTTTCTTTCATAAAAATTTCAATAAAAAAGTATTCTTGTGTATTTTGTTCCTGATTTTCTTGTCGTTGACTTTCTGAAATTGCTAAAATCATATTTCAGTCAAGGCTTTTCCTAAATTTCTGCATGCCCTTCCTATCATAAACATAACTTTCAAAGGCTACTTCACCTCCAATGTGCTTTGCAAAGTCAAAATAAATAGTGTAAAATCTTATTGCTGCAGCTCTTAGTATTTTTTTCTTTGAAGGTTTCCTCGTGAGGGTCAAAATCAAAAAATGATTATGTATACATTTGCTCATCTTTTTTTTTCCCCTTTGTCAATATAATCTTATATTGAAAAGGTTGGAGTAGCTCTAATGGAAAATAAGATTAGAGAGAGTCACCTTAGATGGTTTGGTCACATAAAACGACAGCCTTCTGATGACCTGGTTAGGAAAGTAGATGTATTAGATTTGTCTTATGTTAAGAAAGGTAGAGGTAGACTTAAAAAGACGTGGTTAGAAAATATTAGAAATGACATTTCTTTTTTAGATTTAGATGATAATTTGACTCTTAACAGGACACAATGGAGAAAAATGATTCTTGTAGCTGACCCCTTATAGTTGGATAAAGGCTTGTTGTTGTTGTTATCAATATAATCTTATGTTGTTGTAGTTCCCCAAGTTTTTTAGGGTCGTATCAAAAATTTGTGAGGATATGGGTTAAATGATGACGATAAGCCTCCACCAAGTTTGTCATGTAGTGATTTGTGAGGATATGGGTTAAATGATGACGATAAGCCCCGACCACTCGTATTGTGAGCCAACATCAAATCTGTCATCGGACTGTTGCTATGTTAGATTCTTCGACATTGTTGACTAATTCACATATACTTTGATTACCTCTTGCACCATATCTAACACTTTGGCATATGGTGCCACATTCTTAATGGGATATGGATAGGTGCTCCTTCATTCTGTTTACACCACCCTCCATCATTTTCTCACAATAAATACATTTCAAGTAAATACATGTCTTCTTGTCGCCTCCCACATCAACTTGAATGTTATGTTTTCACGTCGGATCCTCTTATGGCCCGATTTGATATTTTCCTTCCCTCTTAACTATTTTCTATAAAACAGTACAATAGAAAGTTGATAACAATAAAATATTTGAATAATGAAACGACTAGAGTTAGCCATGTAAATTAAATGGAGTCAACAACAACAACATCAAGTTTTTATCCCTCTATGTGGGGGCGGCTATATGAATCATTTTTTCTCCATTGTGCCCAGTTAAAAGTTAAATTCTCATTTAAATCTAATAAAGTAGTGTCATTTCTAATATTTTCTAACCAAGTCTTTTTGGGTCTACCTCTGCCTTTCTTTTTGGGTCTACCTCTACCTTTCTTAACATAAATCAAATCTAATACATCTACTTTCCTAACCGGGTCATCGGAAGGCCGCTGTTTTATGTGACCAAATCATCAAGGAGACCCTCTTTAGTATCTTTCACTGTATCTACTCCAACCATTTCACGTATATGCTCATTTCATATCCTGTCTCTAAAGTAAAGCCTGTCATCCACTTGAGTATCCTCATCTATGCAACACTTAACTTAATATTATGCTTCTCTTTTAATGGCCAACATTTTGAACTATAAAACATTACAGGTCTAACCATCATCTTATAAACTTTTCCCTTAAGTTTGAGGGGGACTTTTCTATCACACAACAAGCCCGATGCATTCCTCCACTTCTACCATCCAACTTGAATTCTAGTAAAAATATTCCAATCTATTTCACCATCACTCTGAATAATAGATCCAAGATATCTAAAATATTTACACTTATTAATGACTTGATCACCCAAACTAGTTCCCCACAAGGTGCACCTCAGCCAAGCTGAGGCATATGCCTCAAAAATATTCCTTGAGATGTGTGCCTTGATGTGTTTTTCCTCATAATTACGCTAAGATGTGCCATATATTGCACAATGTTTAAGTAGTGGTTTCATGCTTGATTGAGAGTGGTCAAATTGATGCATGACAGATACTAAGTCTTTATTCTCAGTTACATGAAATTTCATATGCATGATTATAATGCATGTATTTGTAGTGTACAAGAAAGTACAAAATGTTGATGATCATGGGGTTCTATTTTTCACAGCTGTAAAAAGAAAATAACTTTCTATTGTAAAATGCAATGCATGCATATGATGCGCCAATAAGATGGGATGTTATATTTGAAAGGCATAAAATTGTACAATGGTAGAGCAAAAGTTGGGTAGAATGAACACCAGAAGAAATGCCAAAGACCTCTAGCTCTAGCAACATACTCCTAAGCTTTCTGCATTGAGGCCACAAATTTGAGTACTGCTCATGAAATTTTTTAAACTAAATATTTTCTAGGTTATTGCATGGAATTCTATCTATAACTAGCCTTATGCTCTACTTAATAAAATATTTAGAATATGTTTTCTATCGTTAACAAAAATAGCGGGTAATTTGTATCAGCTAATGATGAAGTGACATGACCTTCGTAGAGTGTACTTTTTATATTTTATAATTTTTATGTTCATATATCTCTGATCTGTCTTATAGTTATCTGCCTTGTATCGTTGTAATTAAGACCAGTATTGTATTGTTACAAGGTTGTGGAATTACAATATTTTCATGTATAGCTTTTTAGAATTTGTGTTTGGCGTGCTTCGGCTAAAAAATATTAATAGTAGACATACTTTTACTGCATGGTTTATGTATGATATAGAGAACAGAAAACATGCCTTAAGCATTGGTATCTTGTGTTTCAAGGGACCATCGTTTCCTCTCCATCCTCTTGTCCTTGACTGGGCATTGTAGATTCTACCTGAAATCACATAATTTTTAGTTAACCATGTGTTTATTTTGGCAGGAAGACGTAAAATTACCTGATGTGTCAAAAATTGAAAATTTCTCAAATGAAGAGAAGGTGCTTATAAATTGGAAAATAAAGTTTGAAAGATTTTGGAAAACCTCCTGTTATTATCTGGAAGATTCGAGTAAGTAAAGAATTTAAAGTCTTTTCATCTTAGATCATTATCATCATCATCATCATCATCATTATTAGCCTTATCCTAATTATTTGGATCAGCATATTGCCGGCTGTTATTTAGAATGTCTTAGTCTCAGATATTTTTGCATTTCTTTTATTACATGCTATTTTTTCAGTCTAGAAAAACATGATTGTGCTCGACTATTAAACCTGTGATTTTAAGTGATATGGGTTGCCTAAGATGTAATTGAGAACAAATTGGGAACAAATGATATGATATTTTTCTAAGATGTAATTGATTTTATTCTTTAGATGTGAAATTCTGTATTACCTAAACCTGATATTTTTTGTGATATATTTAGTTTAAGTTGTTGCTAGTATATGTGGAGCAAGTGTCATGACGGTTTTCTAAGATATAATTTATTTCTATTCTTTAAATATGGAAATTCAGTATTACCTAAGAACTTATTTGATAGTTGTATTAGTTCGTTCGCACTGAAGTTTTTACCCCTTTTTTCATCCCTTGAAAGTTTTTTTTTTTTTTTTTTAACTAGTATAAGCAAATACTTTAAGAAAACGCGATGTTCTTCAATTAAGCACAGCTCATGTATGGGGTGCATTGTAACTCCATACAAAATATGTCAAAATATGAAAAACTACAAGAAACTCATGCCTAAGACCATATAAACATAAATATTTGCACAAACAGTCACTGTGATACACATGTGCCTGCATGCTACTGTGCTGTATGGGTGCATGAATGCGTATGCATGATTATGGTGTGTATTTATTACTACATAAAAGGAATATCGCACATACAGAATAGCAATTTGCTTTTTTTTTTTCATGGTGTCAAACATTTAAATTATAATGTCAGGAGAAGGTAATAGAGAGAAAAATCAGTGTCGAGTATATAACTTACGATTAATTTAGAAATTTTCATGTTAGAGTGGAACATGTTGTATTCATTGCATGCTCCCATTGTTTATATAGCTGTTAATCAAGTCCGTGCAATATTTTTAATTGAAATATGAAGTATTAGATACCTAATGATATTTTGATATAGGGGGTCTTATGATCTAGGGTTTACTAATACAAACCAAAGATGAGATGCATAAAGAAAAACTCATAATTTGTAGTTCCAACTATTAATTCTAGCAAACATAAATCTCTTCTACTATAAATGTTAAATCTCAGCCGTCCCTTAGCAAGTTGATCCCACAGCTAGGATGAGGATCCGTGGGAGGCCCACTTGGATCACGTTAATCTCTTTCCATAGTTAGGTGGTTGATGTAGGAAGGATTATATTAGGGCAATAAAGTTAAGGTAGGGCTATCAAAATCAGGTCATGGGGTCGGGTTCGGGTCCAACCTGAAATTGACGTGGGACTGTTTGACCCAACCCGAACCTGACTCGTTTTTGCAAACGTGTTGATTTTTCGGACCCGAACCCGACCCACTTCGGTTTCGGGTCAACCTGAACCCGACCCGCATATTTTTATCTTCTCTTTTTCGTCGTTGCTATTCGGCTTTGTTCCGCAGGAGGTGTGTAGATTGCACGAGTCGCTTCTTTGGCTCCTTCAGTTCTTCGTTGCATTCGACTTAGCTCCTTTGACGGTGAAAGTTACAACTTTTTGATCGGAAGCAACCACGGGAGCTTGCTCGCTGTGAAGGTAACTTTCTCCCTTTCTACGGTTTGCTTTTCATCTTCTCTTTCTCGTCGTTGTTGTTCAACTTCGCTCCACTACACGGATGATGTTCCCTTCCGATTGAATCAGAAGTTACAACATTTTGATCAGAAGCAACGACAGGGGGCTCACTCGCTCTTTATCTTCTATTTCTCGTCATTGCTGTTCGACTTCGCTCCACGGATGATGTTCCCTTCCCATACGATCAGAAGTTGCAACATTTTGATCGGAAGCAACGACGGGAGCTCACTTGCTCTTTTTATCTTCTCTTTGTCATCGTTGTTGTTCGACTTCGCTCCACGGATGACGTTCTCTTCCCATCAGATCGGAACTTACAACATTTTGATCGGAAGCAATGAAGTTCGCTCGCTGTGAAGCATGGATAAATTCTGTAAATACTCCGAACAATAGGATCCCGGGTCAAAATTAGGTCATTTTCAGTTTTCCTGGTCAACCCGAACCTGACCCAGAATTCGAAACGGATCGAAAATCAGTAGTTGAACCCGACCCGTTTCAGGTTCGGGTCAAATATAGCCTTCATTGCTATCTTTTGACACCACAATGTCTGAAGTTAATTCCCTCCTGAATTTCGATCAAATTGAGGATTCTACGGTAAACTGAAGAGGAGATATCCAAAATATTCAACCTTCTTATCGCTTAAATGAGAAGAATTATTTGAAGTGGTCCTAATTTGTGAAGACCTACTTGAAAGGAAAAGGGAAGATGAATCGCCACATTGGAGCAGGACCAAAAGAAGATCCTTGATTTTGGGCATGGGATGAAGCGAACTCCATGATTATGTTATGGTTGTGGAATTTCGTGACTCCAAAAATTACTTTCATGTTCCTATCTACTACAAAAGGACATATGGGATGTCGCCAGACAAACATTTTCAAAAAACTCAGGATGCTGCCCAAATTTTTGAAATTAAGGTCAAGGTGTGAAGCACAAGACAAAGAAGCAAGACCGTGTGATGGAATACGTCACTCTCCTTGAAAACTTGTGTCAAGAACTTGATCACTACAGATGCATAGAGACCATGTGTCCAGATGATGATGCTATCCTAAAAAAAATTATTGAGAAGGATAGAGTATGATATTCTTGTAGGACTTAATGCGGGGTTTGATTAGGTTAGAGTTCAGATCCATGTCAAAGAGGAGATACCATCGTTAAATGAGACATTTCTCTCATTCGTGCTAAAGAAAGTCGATGAGGGGTAATGCTAGAGCTAAGGGTGTCAATTTCGGGTCATGGATTGGGTTCGGATCGAATCCGGATCTGACCTGGCACTATTCGGGTTCAGGTCAACCCGAGCCATTTTTACAAACGGGTCGATTTTTCGGACCCGAACCCGATCCTCTTCTGGTTCGGGTCAACCCGACCCGACCCGCTACGGGTTAGGTCCTCCGATATTTTCCAGTAGCAGGACATGGCAGCGGCCGCATGCGGGCAGCGGCAGCGCCGCAGCGGGTCAAGCAATGCGCGTTACGCCCAACGGCGCAGGCGGCGACGCGACCCTTGACCTGATGTGATTCGACGCGGACCACAGCTTCAGTGCTTCACACGGTCACGTGGGCAGCCGAGGCAGGCAACGCGGGGCAACGTGCAGACGGGGCAGGCAACATGTGGCAGCCGTTTTTAGGGTCATTCCCGGGTTTCCGGGTTAATCCGAACCCGACCCGGTTTTGCAAATGGGTCAATTTTTTGGATCCAAACCCGACCCGCTTCGGGTTTGGGTCAACCCAAACCCAAAATTTTCGGGTCGGGTCCAATATTGACAGGTCTAGCTAGAGCCAAAGTTTGTTGAAGGTTTAGTAATGGTGACAACCAAAGAGATATTATTGAAGGAAAAATGTAAGGACTCCTCAAAATATAAAGACAAAGACTCCCTTTGGTGCAACTATTGCAAGAAATTAAGACATACAAATGAGACGTGCTGGAAGATACATAAAAAGTCCCATAATAAAGAGTGGAATCAAAGAAGTGGACAAGAGAGCACATCACAAGCTAACACTTTAACAAGTTAGCCCATCCCAGAAACATAGTCCAACCTTTGAGAGCTTAGTAAAAAAGAAACTAATAAGCTAAAAGAACTCCTGGTATCCCCTGAAAAATCACTTGCATCTTTTTTCTTTTGCACTTTCATGTAAGTTTTTTAATTTTATTGGATTAAGTGCTTCTAGAAATCATTTGAAATGTTTATGGATCATTGACTCAGGAGCCATATATCACATGATACAATCCCCTATCCACTTTATTAACTATACTCCCTGCCCAAGTGATAAAAAAATCATCACTGTGAATGATTCTCTCACCATAGTAGCAGGACAAGGAGGCATCCTTATATCCCTCTCGCTCTAAAAAATGTGCTCAACGTACCTCAATTATTCACAAATCTAATCTCAATACAAAAACTTATTAGTGACCATAATTGTCAAGTCTTATTTAACCTTATTGCTTATTTCAGGAATAGGGATCAAGAAAGAAGATTGAACTTGTTAAGGAGAAAGATGGACTATACTACCTGGAAGAGTTGAACAAATTTAATAGTATTGGCTGTATCGTTAATGTCTATTATACGTTATCCCTATTTGATAAAAAATCTATTATTTGGCTTCATCATTTTAGATTAGGACATTTATCTTTTGGTGTCTTAAAAAATATGTATCCAAAATGGAAAATGAATATTTTCATTGTGAAATTTGTGAATTAAACAAATATATATGAGTTTCTTTTCTAAACAAAAATGAGAGATGTGATACCCCTTCTATCTTTGATGCAAAAAAAAAAAGGCTAAAGCCTAGGTATGCAAACTTAGGACACAAGACTTCCTTTCTTAAAACATAAAAACTAACACAAATAAAACAATACAATAGTTTAAACAAACACAATCACTCCTTACAATTTCAATAAAAGTACACAACAATACCATATGACTAATCAAAGCTTTGAGAAGAAGGATACAATGAGGTGTAAACCATGGGTAAAAGAAATATATTAGAAGACCGAGATAAATTAGAAGAAGAAGAGAAGAAGGTAATAGTTTGCAAGCTATTCCAAAATCCTCAGGTTTTTATCCAAAAATAACTACATTTCACTCCCCTAAAACTGCTACAAACAACCCTTATAAATAGAGAGAAAGAAGCTTAAAAGACACCCAATCAGCCGCCCAAAACAGCCAACCAGAACAGGGGAAAGCCAAGGGACAGCAGCAGGAACTGAACAACCACAACAAGGGGAATCGGGAAAGCCAGGGAGCAAGAGCAGAAACCGAACAACCACATCAAGGGGAATCGGGAAAGGAACTTTTATTATGTCCTCTGACCGGACGTAGCTCTACGTTCGGTCAGAGGATTGTTACTCGATTTTTGCTCGGTATTTGGTCGGTATTGTTAGGTATTGTTTGGTAATAATGAGGAATACCGTTCTGTGAAGACCAATACCGAGCAATACCGAGTAATCCCAAAAAATACTGAGTTTTTCTAGAAAAAAATCGATATTTTTTGGGATTCCTCGGTATTGCTCGGTATTTTGTCTTCACATAATGATATTTCTCGTTATTGTTGGTATTGCTCAGTATTTGCTCGGTATTTCTCGTTTTGTGCCTGCGGTTTTAGTGCCGGCCGAACGTAGCTCTTCTTACGTTCACCGGACGTAATAAAAGTTCCCAGGAAAGCCAGGGAGCAGGAGCAGAAACCGAACAACCACAACAAGGGAATCGGGAAAGCCAGGGAGCTGGAGTAGAAACCGAACAACCAAGCCAAAGGCAACAACCCCCCCCCCCCCCGCAAAGGGCAACCCCCCCCCCCCCCCCAAACCATCCCAAAAAGGTGGGTTGGAGGGGGGGGGGGTGTGTGGCAACATTGCTTACATCATTATGGGTTAGAAATTTGGAGAAAAAGGACTGATCTATAAATCAGTCATGTCTTCGTAATTATATAAAATATCAGTAAAGACTGTCAAAATCAAATCAATGTAATAAAATCATATAAGAATGTATGTACTAGATTACTACTTTATAAATTTGACTGATTTATACATGATTGATTTGTAGATCTGACACTCATACTAGATTATTACTTTACTGGCTTCCATACTGTAGTATTTTACTGTTTATAGATTCTACTATTACTGCATGCAAATTTTACTATTTCTACACTGATTTAATAATCATATGAATGTAATTGCTATGATTTGACTGTTGACATGCATATTACTCCTTTGCAGTGCTTTGAATTTAGTTATAGGTTTTGGTAACTTGCTGGACTTTTTAGCTCATTATATGTGATTAAATGATCTCAGGTCAGGATAGTGGAGCAAGAGTGTGAGCCTGGTTAGGATTCTTCAAGTTTTGTTTCTTTTAGTTATTCTTTAGACTCATGATGTAGTAGTTGTGATATGATTATATAGATTCTGAGTATTGTATATGATTTTTGGGAATGAATACATATGTGTGCTTTGATGTTCTAAATTATAGAATTTGTTTTGTTGTTTATTATTGATAGATGATATTAGATAACTCTGGTTTTATTTATTAAAAGATTAAATGAATAATTCTTTCAATTTAAATTCTGGGACATTACAATAATTCGTGCAAGTAAAATACTTCGATCAAAATACTATGGTGAAGACAGATTGCTATTTGGAGTTATAATGACTCTAGAAAAAAATTGGCAAAATCTAAATACGAGCTATTACACCTTGGGGGAGACCAAGGTCAATTGGGGAGCACTCATGATGGAGTTGATGGTGGATGGGAGAAAGGTGGTGATAAGGGGAGATGCAAGACTATCCAAAATTATGATATCTCTTAAAACCATGGTAAGTAGTATACAAGAGGTGGGGGAGGGCTTTATGGTGAACTGCACAGACTAGAGGGAGTTAGATTGTAGGAGGGAGGAGACATACCCCTCTCAGTATAGTCGTTGATCCAACAATTTCATGAGATTTTTCAGCCACCTCAGGGATTGCTACCAACAAGGGAGCATGAGCACTCGATCACTTTGAGGGAAGGTATATCACCCATCAACGTCAGGCCCTACCGTGATCCTCAATTTTCGAAAGATTAAATTGAGAAGTTGATTAGAGAAATGCTGGAGGTAGGAATTATCAAGCCCAGTGTTAGTCCTTTTTCGAGCGCATTATTATTGGTTAAGGAAAAAGATGACACTTGGAGGTTTTGTGTGGATTACAATGTAGTAAATAAGGAGACTGTGCCAGACAAGTTTCTTATACCAGTGATAGATGAGTTGTTGGATGAGTTGAGTGGGACGATGATCTTCACTAAAATAGATCTGAAGTTAGGATATCATTAGATCAGAATGAAGAAGGAAGATGTGCCCAAGATTGCTTTCAGAACTCATGAGGGGCATTATGAGTTCTTAGTGATGCCTTTTGGCCTCACTAACATTCCAACCACATTTCAATCACTCATAAACAAGGTATTCATATCCTATCTCAGGCGATTTGTCTTGGTGTTTTTTGATGCTATCCTAATTTACGGCAGGATAGAGGAGCATTAGGAGCACTTAAGGAGGGTGTTAGAGGTGTTGTAGGAGCACTAGCTGAGGGCCAACCTGAAGAAATGTTGTTTTGCCCATGCCAGTGTGGAGTATTTGGGCCATATTGTGTTTAGAGAAGGGGTGGCAGCAGACCAATAAAAAATTGAAGCTATGTTGATATGGCCGTTGCTGAAGAATCTGAAGAAGCTGAGAGGATTCCTAGGATTGATAAGATATTACATGATGTTCGTGAAGGGGTACAACAACATAGCATGGCCACTAACAGAGCAGTTGAAGAAGGATGATTTCCTATGAGGGAGGCAGCCACAACAGCTTTTGAGAGCTTGAAAAAGGCTATGACAACTGTATTAGTCTTAGCATTACCGGACTTCACTTAGGTATTCATGGTGGAGATAGATGCTTATGGATATGGATTGGGGGCAGCACTCATGCATAATCATCGGCCCATTGCCTATTTCAGCCAAGTGTTGATAGCTAAAGCCAGACTGAAGTCTATTTATGAGCGGAAGTTGATGGCCATTGAATTAGCCATCCAAAAGTGGCGGCCCTACTTATTAGGTAGGCATTTCATTGTTAGAATGGATTAGCAGAGTCTGAAGTACTTGTTGGAGCAGTGGATGGTGACAGAGGAGCATCAAAGGTGGCTGTCCAAATTACTGGGGTATGATTGGGAAATCCATTACATGCCAGGAGTGGAGAATAAGGCAGCAGATGCCTTGTCCAGATGTATGGGGGAGTTGAAGGCAACAATAGTGTCGATCCCATTGATGTTAGATTGGGAGGCCATAAAGGAGGAGAGTGATAGGGATGAAGAGTTGGGAAAGATCAGGGATGATTTATTAAGGGAATGGGGTAGCCACCTAGGATATTCTTTGGAGGGGGAGAGACTTCTTTACCAGGGAAGGTTTGTGATGCTTAGGACATCAGTCCACATTCCACACTTGCTACAGGAGTTCCATGGGAGCGCTGTTGGGGGTCACTCTGGGGTGCATAAGATATACATGAGACTAGCTTCAAAGCTGTACTAGAAGGGAATGCATAAGATGTGAAGGAGTTGGTAGCCAGATGTGAGATCTATCAATGGAACAAGTATATGATCATGTCTTCAGGAGGATTACTAAAACCATTAGCTTTATCAGGTCGGATATGGGAGGAGGTATCCATGGATTTCATAGATGGATTATTCCAATTAGAAGGGTTCATAGTGATCCTGGTGGTGGTGGACCGATTGAGCAAGTATGCTCATTTCATTCCATTATGACATCCATACACCATAGTGACAGTGACATTATCTCTCATCAAAGAGGTGGTTAGATTGCATGGAATACCATAGGCTATAGTATCCGACAGGGATAAGATGTTCCTCAGCCATTTTTTAAGGGAGTTGTTCAGGCTATAGGGGACAGTATTGTAGAGGAGCACCGCCTACCACCTACAGACGGATGACCAAACAGAAGTGGTCAACATGAGTTTGGAAACTTACCTAAGATGCTTTGTGTCGGAGACACCCAAGTTATGGGACAAGTAGCTAGGGTGGGCCGAGTATTGGTAAAATATCTCTTATCATTCTACTTCTCAGATGACTCCATTCAATGTGTTGTATGGAACAGACCCTCCTCATCTAGTGAATTTTGGGCATAGGAACACACCAATTTCTTCAGTAGAGGAGCATCTGGACGAGCGAGATAGGGTGCTAGAAGAACTGAAGAGGCATCTACTAAGGGGCCAACAAATTATGAAGAAACAGATAGATGGGCATATGAAGGACATCCAATTCGAGGTAGGGGAGAGGGTATTCTTGAAGCTCTGGCCTTACAAAAAAAAGATAGTCATCAACAAGAGGAATAAGAAGCTTGCCCCATGGTATTTTGGGCCATATGAGATAGTGGAGAAGATTGGAGCTATGGCTTATCAACTGAAACTACCATTAACGAAAACTATACATCCGGTATTCCATGTATCACATCGATCTAAGGAGGGCAATTGGAGATTATGCAGCAAGCTCTGAGTTATCAATGACGCTAACTGAGGATCTAGAGGTGATTTTTGGACCCTTGGAGCTGATGGCGGTTCTCCAGAGAGAAGATGGAGCTAAGGAAATGCTGATCAAGTGGAAGAATCTTCCGGACTACGACGCGACATGGGAGCCTTGTGAGAGGATGAAGCATCATTTTTCTTCCTTGCGCTTTGAGGACAATGTGATTCTTTGGGAGGGAGGTATTGTTAGGCCGGTTCAGCTTGAATCGACCCCTTTTAATGGGCCGGTTCAGGTTTACAAAAGGAGGGATAGTGGCAAGAGAGAGAGAGAGAGAGAGGAGGTGGGGTCCACTAGAGATTCAAATTCAAATGTTTGGGAGCCCGACAAGGGCTGATTTGTCTTTTGGCTTTAATGATTAATTGTATGCTTTAAGTAGGAGGGAGGAATTAGGGTTAGGGTTATTCTTGATTATTGTGGTTGATTTGGAGTCTTGTTCTTGGTGTCTTGGGCCCTAACTTCGTCTAGGGATTGGGAGAGAACGATCCTCTTTCTGAATTGAGGATTAATTGTATCTTGTTTTCCTTGCTCCGTTAGTTCTTCCTTTGCAATAAAACTACTATTTTTGTTGTGTTTTCCATAGTTTTTGTGAAGTTTCTCGTTGTTTTGTTTCTATTGTTAGTGTTTACTTGAGATCTTCAAGTGTTTCCTAACAACATCATTGATAGTAGATTTTTGAAATAAAGTCATTTAGATATCACATCTATGGACTTAATGATATGAGCTGTGAATCACCATCATGAGAAATTTTACTTGAGAAAAATCCAGCAATTAAAACTAAATGAACATGATGTTTTTTGATCTTTCTTGAATATGATGTACAAATGAGTAAAAGCTTAAAATAGTTTCTTGACTATCAATAAATGTCCAATTTAGTCCCAGAGTTTTGCACTGCCCTATTTTAATTCGTTGACTATTTAAAATTGAGCCAAATTGGCTCTTGGCTGTTTAAATTAACGGGGAGAGCCAAAGAGATTCATTTCATTGGGGGCATTTAGGTAAAATATCTGTTTACGCTTCCCGTTATAACCCCTCGACTCGTTTCTGCTATATGCCCTGGCGATCGATTTGTGCGAGGTGAAGCTACTTAGAACGAGACGCGAACAACCCAGGGTGGCGCGAGCGAGCAAGGCGTGCTTCGATTTGCATTTTGGATTTGCATGCAGCTGCAAGACAGACGACACACCACAAGCGGGACACCATGCAGGGCTATTTGGACACATGAAGAAAGATGGCTACCTTCACAATGAGCAAGCTCCCGTCATTACTTCCGATCTTATAGAAGAATGACAAGGAGGTGTTACTTCGGATTTAATAGGAAGGAACTTAGTTGAAGAAGACAAAGAAGTTATTTAGTGACTCATTCAAAACTCTATCTCTTACGCGAAACAGGCGATGTCGAAGAGCAACGAACAACCAAAGAAGAGGAAAAAGCAAACTTGCGACTATAGCCAGATAGCATAATAGGCATTGCCAGAGAAATATAACATATGAGGAATAAGTTGGCACAATTTTAATGTTTTAGGGACTAAATTGGAGGAATGTGAAACTCTGAGATTATATTGGACATTTATCAATAGTCCTGGGACTATTTTGAGGTTTTACTCTTGTCCAAATCATAATATAAAATTATGTAATTGAACACAAACTAGATATGATCCCTGTATCATAAAATCAACGACAACTAGGAACATGAACAATGCTTCTTGTATATGATTGATTTGATTTTCATAGATGGATTATCCCGATTAGAAGGGTTCATAGTGATCCTGGTGGTGGTGGACCGATTGAGCAAGTATGCTCATTTCATTCCATTATGGCATCCATACACCATAGTGACAGTGACATCAGCTCTCATCAAACAGGTGGTTAGATTGCATGGAATACCATAAGCTATAGTATCCGATAGGGATAAGATGTTCCTCAGCCATTTTTGAAGGGAGTTGTTCAGGCTATATGGGACAGTATTGAAGAGGAGCACCGCCTACCACCTACAGATGGATGGCCAAAAAGAAGTGGTCAACATGAGCTTGGAAACTTACCTAAGATGCTTTGTGTCGGAGACACCCAAGTTATGGGACAAGTAGCTAGGGTGGGCCGAGTATTGGTACAATATCTCTTATCATTCTACTTCTCAGATGACTCCATTCAAGGTGTTGTATGGAACAGACCCTACTCATCTAGTGAATTTTGGGCATAGGAACACACCAATTTCTTCAATAGAGGAGTATCTGGACGAGCGAGATAGGGTGCTAGAAGAACTGAAGAGGCATCTACTAAGGGGCCAACAACTTATGAAGAAACAAATAGATGGGCATATGAAGGACATCCAATTCGAGGTAGGGGAGAGGGTATTCTTGAAGCTCTGACCTTACAAAAAAAAGATAATCATCAACAGGAGGAATAAGAAGCTTGCCCCATGGTATTTTGGGCCATATGAGATAGTGGAGAAGATTGGAGCTGTGGCATATCAACTGAAACTACCATTAACGAAAACTATACATCCGGCATTCCATGTATCACATCTAAGGAGGGCAATTGGAGATTATGCAGCAAGCTCTGAGTTATCAATGACGCTAACTGAGGATCTAGAGGTGATTCTAGGACCCTTGGAGCTGATGGCAGTTCTCTAGAGAGAAGATGGAGCTAAGGAAATGCTGATCAAGTGGAAGAAACTTCTGGACTACGAAGCGACATGGGAGCCTTGTGAGAGGATGAAGCATCATTTTTCTTCCTTGCGCTTTGAGGACAATGTGATTCTTTGGGAGGGAGGTATTGTTAGGCCGGTTCAGCCTAAATCGACCCCTTTTAATGGGTCGGTTCAGGTTTACAAAAGGAGGGATAGTGGCGAGAGAGAGAGAGAGAGAGAGAGAGAGAGAGAGAGAGAGAGAGGGAGGGATTGGGAGAGAATGATCCTCTTTCCGAATTGAGGATTAATTGTATCTTGTTTTCCTTGCTCTGTTAGTTCTTCCTTTGCAATAAAACTACTATTTTTGTTGTGTTTTCCATCAGTTTTTGTGAAGTTTCTCGTTGTTTTGTTTCTATTGTTAGGGTTTACTTGAGATCTTCAAGTATTTCCTAACAACATCATTGATAGTAGATTTCTAAAATAAAGTCATTTAGATATCACATCTATGGACTTAATGATATGAGCTGTGAATCACCATCATGAGAAATTTTACTTGAGAAAAATCTAACTATTAAAACTAAATGAACATGATGTTTTTTGATCTTTCTTGAATATGATGTACAAATGAGTAAAAGCTTAAAATAGTTTCTTGACTATCAATAACATGTCTATCCCTTTTGATATGACATTCCCAAATTATTGTATGTTATGTACATAAGATATTTACTGGAGTTTGAAGATAAAAAATTGTGAACATTTAACTGCAAATCGAATATTGTCTCATATTGTGGACCATTCTAATATAACTGAACTCTTGGTATTCATTCAGGCTTCATTTGGTACGGCTTTCTTACTGCTTCTTAAAGCAGCTTTCTAATAATTTTTATACTAGAAAGCTGCTTTAAGAAGCAGTAAGAAAGCCGTCCCAAACGAAGCCTCAGCTGATTTCCTTGCTTCACTCTGCTTCCTTGTCACATATTGTCTCATCATTAAATTAGTGTTTTTTTGGCTCCAGTTTTTTCTTACGCTCTAGTTTAAACATTGGTCTCACCGTTGTCATGGGAAAAATGTTAATGTCAGAAAGACAAGATGCTGAGATTGAGCAATATGCTGAGAAGCTTAAGCGCAAGGGACAGCAACCACAACATTTTGGAACTTATATGAAGCTTAATGTGTCAAATTTCCCTGCTGAACTGATACAAGGTATAGTGCCTTCTTTAGCAGCTTTAACTGACTGGCTCTTGAAAGTTTAACTTTTTGAGATAGAAGCTATAATCTATCTGATAAATGTTGTTCTAATTTTCTTTTGGAACTAGTTGATTATTATGGTCAAGCTACTGTAATTTTTAGAGTTTTTGGAGACAGCTGATAGTTCTCATTTGTTTTAGGTGGAAAAAGGGGACACGACAGCAAAAGACTTCGTTGGGATACAAAACGAGGTTTGGCAGAAATTGACTATTTGACTTGGTCTTCCTTAGTGAATATGTTATCTATAAGCTCTATATCAAATACTTTTGTTTAGTTCTTATTCAACGAGTGAATTAATAAAATTTATCTTAACATATTATGATGCTAACCGTTCCATAGCTAGTGATTTGGAGCCCATTGCAGTGAATTTCTCATGGTATATATAAATTCTTTTTTTTTTCTTTTTTTAATGGGTTTGTTTTCTAAATGTCGATCATTTTCGAGTTAAATTCTAAAGCAGTTTTCAAGTAGCTAGATGCTAATTCTGTAGCTACTGCTGAGGTTAACTTTCTTCTTTTTCTTTGTGATTATGCTCACCAAGTGCCCTTACTATTATTCTAAGAGGGTTCTTTTCATCAAAATCAAGTCGCTTACTAAAATTAAAAGCTTTGGTGTGCTGATGAGACTGGTATTTACCTTTGCTTTGGCGCATCCACAGCACACTTCTGCCTGATTTTGCTTCTGCTTACCGAGTCCACACACACACACACACATATATGCAACAATGTGATTTTGAAGGAACAATGCTTATTTCAAATTTTCTCTTTTTTTGGGCACTAGATGAATTCAGTTTGTTTGACAAGCTTGAAGAGAAAGAGAAGGTGAGTGAATGAAGATTATAGTTCTCTTTACATATTTTTTGAACTTTTAGCAAGTTGAACAACTATGAAGTGGTAATTAACCCATTGAAGCTGCTGTCCTTGTATTTTATTTACAATTCTTTTTTTCTACCTTTGATATTCCACACCCCTCCTTTCCATCTTTTATCCCTCCATCTCTCTGCCCCCCTAACCCATTTTTTCCTGGCCCCTTCGGTCGATCACATCTCTCTCACATTTTCGACCATTTTCTCTGTTTACGCACCCTGTTCATGGGAACACATTGCTTCACATCGAACTAAACTTTGTACTGGTCACTCGAAGTCTTCCTGTACCTTGTGCTTCTGATAATCTTCCAGCAAATGAAAATGCAAGCATCTATCTGATTTTCCAGGATGGTGATGGAAAGGATAATAGTGTAAAGGAAAAGAAAGATGGTGATGAAGAAGAGGAAGAAGATTTAGAGAATGAAGAGGCAGAAAGCTCGGAGGATGATTATGCTCAGGTATTAGCTAAATCTTGAAAAACCTTTTAGTGTGGTTATCATGTTATGATCTTTTCAGGGATGTTTTTGTGTTATCACCTTCTTTTTCAAGTATGTTTGATGTTGTTGTTGTTGTACAACTCCATTGACTTCTCAGAGTGTTCGATGAGGTTTGTTGCCAGGATGGTCTGTGTGTTTGGTCTATAGGCTGTTTTTGGATTACATTACTAAGGCTTCGTTTGGGACGGTTTACTACTTCTTAAAATAGCTTTCTAGTATAAAATTTTTAATTTTTAAACTAAAAATCTGTTTAAAAAGCAATAAAAAACTGTCCCAAACGTAGCCTAAGTTTTATCCTTCTCTAATAGTAGATGGATGACCTAGTAAATAATCATAATAACTTGAAGGTATATTAGATAGTGATTAAAAAAAAAGAGAGGGTATATTAGATAGTGATTTAATGGATTTTAGCTTGTTCACTGAGTTTCTATTTAGTAATCTTGGCCCAATGTTCGTTAAACATCTCTTAAGACTGAAAATTGAATTAGATATATAAATAATTGCTGGAAAGTCAACTGAATTATATATTTTTCTGCACAGAATGAATACTTTGATGATGATGAGGATGATTTCAACAGAGATGACGACCCAGGTAAGCATATCAAAGCATCCTCTTCTCTGTGGATATGCCAGTTTTTGGCCTCATGACAAAGTTGCTCTATTATGTTACATCTTAAGCCCAGAACAGATATTGCTGAACTTCTTTGATATTTGCCAATTTTTTTTGCTTTTAATATGTTGATAAATTTCTTAATTCGGATTCTTCAGTGGAAGACTACTATGACTGAAGGAGCAGCGCTTCAATGTCAGCTGTAAGCAAAGGTAATAAATATCTGTCTTTTTGTATCCTAACACTAATTTTGCCCCCGGATTCTCAAATCTTATGTGGACCTGAAGACTCTCTTCTGTATTATGTCTTATAGGCCATATGGGAGCTAAAACTGGACGCGGTAGCAGATTTATGTTATTCTCTTCTTCAAAAGGTACATTTGGTGCGGATCGAGCTGTGGCTTCTTGATTGAGATGGCTTCAGATTAAGGATCCAACTGTAAAACCCGAAAAATATTGATCATCGGCGTCACACATATTTCGATGTGCCGCAACTAAATTAGACGAAATTTTGAAGTCGTCGGAATTCGACGCAATTAATTTTGTTAGATTCTACGCGAAATTTCAATCGATATGATATAAAAGACTTGTACTTAATTTCATGTGAATTTGAAGTTAAAGATGGATGAAGAAAATATCAATAGGATGAAGAAAATATCAATAAAAATTATTTTGCTAATGTCTAAATAGCCCTCCTAACTCTTAAGGGAAGTTTTAGGCTTGAAGGGCACATGTGTAATTTTCCCACACACCTTAAATCCTTAAGGGACCGAATATTTTGGTCCCTTGTGTTTTGCTTCGGTTGGCATGTGTTATGGAATGGATTATGTGTATGGGAGGTTTCCTTAAGCATGTGTTATGTAATGGATAAAAATGAGTTTTCAAAAGTTAAGGTTTTGATGAAATTTCAAATTTAGAAAAATTAGAAGTAAGATTAATTAGAATTGGGAAAGGGTTAAATTAGGAAGTTTAAGAAAACATATGGGTAGGTTCTTTATTCTCATAGTTTAGGGATTTAAGAAAGTTTATGTGGGAACATGTGACATCTACACATTGTGTTATGTTTCTTTTAGATATTGAACGTGTAAATGAAGAATTCGATAGGGCAATCGGTAAGTCACACACTGCGGTGAGGTAGATAAAAATGTAGCTCTTTAAAATTTGAAAATTTTTATCTTTCCGAACGATATCATGGTCTTATACTCTCATGTGATTAGTTTATCTTTTAAATGTAATTTGTACTTTCATATGTGGCTTAGCATGTTCTTACGTGAATACTTTAGAATATATAATGCAAATGCATATCTCTCATGTGATGATTGTAGAAAGTACAAAGCTTATGTTTCTTTTTATACGTAATGCATATGTAATCATATCTCCTTTTTTATGAAATTGTGTAATCATGTAGCAACATATGGGAACATTAGATCATACGCATTAATGACATGTTAAAGTTTCTTTTATGAATAAATATTGAATGTTTGCATGTGTATGTTTGATGTAGAGTGTCAATGATAAATGGACTCTTCGGAGCCAAATGATAAAAGAATGACCAATTGAAAAATGTACATGATTAGTACAAAACAAATGATACTTCTGTGACAGGTGATTAATATTATATTACTATAATATCATGTCATTATGTTATAGGTATAAGATGTATCAAATGAATCATGAATTCTTAATGAAAAAGGGTTGTAAGTTTATGCAAAGCAAGAGAACATATAGATTGACTTAGAAGCATTTTACTTTAGTTGATATATATGGCATATTGATTGTTTTTTTTACTTAGAAGTATATACATGTTGTACTCTTTCCCTTGCCTCTAAATTTTATTGAATATCATTTTATCTACTGAGTTGAGACTCACCCAACTTATGAAATCTTTTTCAGGTGAACATGTTAAGCGATAATGACGGATAGACCCCTTTAACTTACCGTCGTATGGAGACGAGGGGTGACAAGTTTCTTTTTTTTTTTTT
>NW_021318728.1:362792-368478 GCF_001605985.2 Dendrobium catenatum
GGGCCGGGTCGTGACACCTACACTAATTAAAGCATAATAGAGAAAGATTATGATTTAATATTTGGGAAAAAGATGCATTAAATAGAGAGAATTATAGAAAATAATGCATAATAGATTAACGCTTCGTTTGAGTCACCTTTCTTACGCTTTTTAAAACAATTTTTCAGTACAAATTTTTTTTAAACAAAATTTTTTGTGCTAAAAGAAAGCCCTCCCAAATAGAGCCAAAGTCTTTCCTATTGATTTTTTTTTTTTCTTTGGCTTAGAGCCCGCAAAAGGAAATAAAAAATTTCAGCTAAAATGGAGGGCAACTTCTTAAGCTTAACGATGAGAGATTATTAGGTGCAGTGTGGACGGGGAGAACCGTCCGCACAAGTATTGGATACCTAACGGTACCCGCACTCGGTACCGTTGGGTACCGTTAGGTATCGAGTTCTTGTGCGGATGGCGCGCACTCCGCACCCAATAATTTTTCCTTAACGATAGGCATTCTTTCAATTCCAAATATTCTTCCCTATATCTCTTCTAGAAATGAAGTCATTGACATCATCGATCTTTTTTGTAAACCGTTCTTTAAAAAATTTGCATAATTTTCCATTCCAATGGCCTCTGCCATCGCCATCATTTGCTTCAAAATTGACAATCATCTCTTCCAATAGTACTATCGATCGAAAGACATGCACATGCATCATCGATTTGTAATGAACTCAAAATTCAGTACTATATAATTGTAAAATGAATAAATTAAAACTAAGAGAAATAAAATGATTATAAAAATATGGCAAAGAATTTTTTTTTAAAAAAAAAAAAAGAATAAAAAGTATTTGAAATGAAATCTATGTTGAATAGTTTGATTTGTCTTTTGAAAATAATCTCATGAGTATATATAAGCTTCAAGGAGATTTCAAGGTACAATACAATTATAAATGAGAAGTTAAGATAAAATTATTCAAAGATTACTATTCAAAATAAAAATTATTTTTCAAAAATAGTTTATTGTAATAAACTTCTCATTTAAATTCCATATTTACTATTTCAATAAATAAATAAATTAAATTAAATTCTAGTTAAATGTAAACAAAAAAAATCAATTAATCAATAAATGAATTTTTTCTCTACATATAAATATAATTTATTTTCTTGTTAGAGGATGATGAAATAATTTTGAAATTAATGCATCTAATAGACCCTTAGGTTTTAAGTTTATGGAGCCAAATATGACTCATTTAATTTAAATTAATGAAGGATTTGAATGCAAATGAAAGAGTAAGATATAAATCATCATAATAACAAATGAAATGCTAGGATTTAACATCAGAAGAATCACAAATCACTTTTATAATAATAGTAAAGATTTAGAATCTGTTGCTTCGTCATAAAAAAAGAAATTAAAAGAAATTACTTATTCCAAAAATATGTGTAGGAGTGATGATAGCGATACATTTGAGACAAGTCTATCCCAACCTACAACAACACAACAACAACAACAACATCAAACCTTTGTTCTACTATGTGGGGTCAGCTACTTGAATCATTTTTCTCCATTGTGTCATGTTAAAAGTTGAATTATCGTTTAAATCTAATAAAGAAAGATCATTTCTAATATTTTCTAAGTCTTTTTAGGTCTACATCTATTTTTCTTAATATAAGTTAAATCTAATACCTCCACTTTCCTAACTGGGTCATCAGAACGCTGCTGTTTTATGTGAACAAACCATTTAAGGTGACTCTTTCTAATCTTATCTTCCAATGGAGTTACTCCAACCTTTCATGTATTTCTCATTTCGCATCCTATCTCTAAGGGTAAAGCCACTCATCCACCTGAGCATCCTCATCTCTATAACACTTAACTTAATATTATGCTTCTATTTTAATGGCCAACATTCGGCACATTAAAGCATTGCATATCTTACCACCATCTTATAGAATTTTCTTTTAAGATTGTGGGGAGGGTGACAAGCCTGATTCCTCCACTTCAACCATTCAACTTGAATTCTGCTGATAATGTCGCCATCTATTTCACCATCACTCTGAATAAATACTAATTTCCGATGAATTTTGTGCATATTCCGACGAATTTTGGCCGTCGGTAACAGACGATTTTCCTGTAGTGCAATCCCTTCACTAGGCCTATTACTACTACAATTACACTCCATATATTCATTATTTACTGACATGTTAGTGTGCATGATTAGAGAGTGAGAAGGGGAAAGGGGTAAAGCTCTTTGTTTTCTTCTCTACTTAGGACACTTGATATTTATTTTTAAGTTCCATGAAATATCTACTCAATGAACAAATACTACTGAACAAAAATATTAGATAGATGTTATTCATCGAGTAAGAAGTAGTTTGCGAGAAATGAGAAAAGTAATTTGCGAGAAATGAGAGGAAGATAAAGGCGATAGATCGAGAGAGAATAAGTGGTGCTCACTCTCACATTTACCTTTGCTCTCTTTTTTCACAATAATATATTTATCATCTATGATAACTATCAAATATTTACTTGCTATCATAAACATTATAGAAAGCTCCATTATTCAAATATTTACTTGCATCAACTTGGAAAATTATCAGGGAAGGGGCGGACGCCCTTGCGGGCATCCTTCGGTGGAAGGTAGGTGATGGGGCAGGACGGTTGGATCCTCGATCGCAGAATTGAGAGATGGCCTACCTTTGTGAATGTGGAGGCGGTGGACAATGCTCATGTCAACCATCTGCTCGATGACAATTTTCAGTGGAATGCGGATGTGGTGGAACACTGTTTTGGCACGATTATGGCTCAGCGTATTATGAATATCGTGACGACGCCTAGCGCGGGTGCTGACCAGCCTGAGCTTATTAAGTCTTTCTTTGGATCTTCCTTGGCGGTGGTGGTTTACCGTGACAAGTTCGGGGCGGCGAACTTTGAGTTTGGATGGATGCACAAGCTTAAGCTTCACCCGCGTGAGAAGTTCCATTGGTGGCGACTGCTCCATGATGCCATCCCTACCAATATGTGGCTTCTTCGTCGGGGGCTGTCGGGTACTGGTGATTGCCCGTGGGGTTGCGGGGGTGAGGAGACCGAAAAAAAAAAAAAAAAAAAAAAAAAAAAAAAAAAAAAAAAAACTGTGGATAATATGATGGAATTTTTGTTAGGAGAGGCTTCAGTTTTTTGAATTTATATTGAGATTAGTGCTACATATGATATTCAAGAATTGCACTAATCTCAAGATAATGAAGTCGATAGTGAGCAAAGTTGATAAACTATTCCAAAGAAAGGGCCATCAAACCATACTTGCAAGTCTATTATAGAGGCAAGCAACTTGTATTTCCCTCAATTCATCGTTCATTAAATATTCAAATTATATTGTGAGCGTACATATTTATAATATTAAAAAAAAAGAAAAAAATACATAAATTCAAATATTTCCTCTTATTTGACTTTCAAAAGTGAAACTTTTTGTAAATAACAGATTTCCTTCCGTGCTTTGGCTGATCTTTAGCTTTGTGGATTGGTTGTAGTAATTATCAAATTAGCATATATGATTTGTCCCTCTATCAATGCTTGATTGGTCACCTCCTTCATGGTTGAAAAATAATTTAATTGCTTTTAATATTATAGGATTCGCCAATTTATTAAAAAGATTTAATTTATTTTAATATTATGGTATGAGTTTATTTTCAAATTAATAAAATAATAAATTATTGCTTAAGAATATAAGTGCATAATATTATGACAAAATAATGATATTAAAGCACAAAATAATTTGATGATTTTAAATAACATAGTAGCAAAACTAAATACTTAATCAACTAAAAAAATGCATATTAATTATTTATTTATTTTACATTATCGGCATATATTTAGTCATAATATTACAATAGAGAGAGAGAGAGAGAGAGGAGGATGTCTTAATGTCTAAGCCTTATATTACCAACATATTAAAATAGATATGCATCTTCACTTTTTTGCATGTATTTTCAGCTACATTAAATAATAAATTATTTTTAAGATTATAGCATTTAATATTATGTCAATTTATTAATAACACTAAAATATAAAATAATGTGATGATAATAATATTGAAGCAAAATATGATTTTATCTTTTATATTTAAAAAATATAATAATATAATTTTTTTTTGTTTTTAAATTTATGACAATGATGATTTTCATACTTTAAAAGGTAATAAAATTAAGGCACAATATGAAAAATTTATATATTTCTAACAAAATAATATGACATTTTTAGGTTTCCAAATTTATGAAAATAATTATTTTCATCCTTTTGTGTTACATCATTTAGGCTTTGATCTCCCAAGCCACAATATAAAGACCGGCCGAAAAATGAAAGAAAATTTGTTATTTATGAAAATTTTCAAATTTGGAAGTAAATAAGAGGAAATATTTGAATTTATTGTAATGTTATTAGAACTTTCAAAGACACAATTTTCTTTCTCTTTCTCTCTATTGTTTTATGTACCCATAATGTAATTTGAATGTAGAATCAATGAAGAATTTGAGTGAATTCAAATTGATTGTCTTCACTAATAAGATCCTATAGACCTAATATCATATTGGTTTTAGAGCAAAGATCTACTTCTCGTCGAATTCAAATTGCTCGTCTTCACTAATAAGATCCTATAGACCTAATATCGTATTAGTTTTAGAGCAAAGAAGATCTACTTCTGTGCATGTGAGGATGGATTTTGTTGTCCATTCATCTTGTTGGAATAACTTTGGTGAGTTCGCCCAAATTTGTATTATGATGTTCATTTCTTCCTCTTTTTAGCTTCTTCTTCTTCTCTTCAACATTATAAAAAATTTTATCCACATTCATTACATGTATTTCTTCTGATCAAGTTTATACCTTTTGGCATGATTGTTTTAATTAGATTTTTTATATTTTTTATTAGTCGCTTTATTTATTTATTGCCTGCTAGCATCCTTTAACTCTTTAGGAGCAGAGATCATTCTGTGCAGAGTCCGAATGCATCTGGAGGCCACTCCAGAAATGCACTGTGTATTGGGTGATATGAAGCGTCTAGATGTCACGTCCGGATTGGCCTCCCGACGCTTTCGGACATCGCACGTAATAATTTTTCATTCAAGAGGTGTTCTCGAAGAAGAGGAGATTTTTTAAATTTTGTTTTAATTTTTTTTTCTTAAAGAAGAGGAGAATAGTATAGCACAAGCTGAAAATCATCACTAACAAAAAATTTGGATATTAAAAATGTCATATTATTATTTTTAGAAATATGTAAAATTATTATGATATGGCTTAATTATATGTCATATTATTATTTTTGAGAGCCCCACAATCTGCATCAATATTTTTGCCAAGCAAAATAAATGGAAATTTATTGTGATTCCAAACATCTGATGGAATGACCTAAAATAGGAACATTATTTTTGAATAAATGGGCTTTATGATATTCAACAAACAAATATAATAAATATTTAATATATTAAATTCTTTTTTACCTAAAATTAAAATATAATAAAATAAAATTAAAAGAAAAAACTAATTTAAAAAAGGTCCCATTCACTTGGCCTTTAATGTGAAATAAAATATAATTATTATTTTAAGAAGAAATTATTTTTATTTATTTATGCGGTGATAATAACAGCCAACAGTGATAATTATTTTTAAAAATATGCAAAGTATTTAAAATTATTTTGAATATTTATAAAATAACTAAATTTA
>NW_021318728.1:368488-378164 GCF_001605985.2 Dendrobium catenatum
TATATATATAATTATTGGTATAAAAATGTAAACATATAACTAATAACTTATAAATATAAGATATATGAAAATGAATCGTTATTCATGTGCTCTTATATTTATATACATTAGAGTTTTCACAGTATTAAAATCTCGCCCTTTGTCCCCCCGCCTATCTCCAACTGAAAAACCTAATTTTCATTTCAAAATATATAATAGCCATATTAAATAGAAAAAAAATGCCAGTAATTTATCTCTAATCATTTCTAACCAAAAAAAAAAAAAATGTATATTCTTTCTCATCTCTATATAGGGGTGTCAAAATGGGTTGTGGGTCGCGTTCGGGCCAAACTCAATATTGACCTGTTGTTGTTTGACACGACCCGACCCACTTGGTTACCGGGATAACCCAATCCAACCCGATTAGCGAGGTCGCGCACAAGCGGGAACACAGTAAGGAGCGGGTTGAGCGCAGGCAGTCCGGTTCTGGTAACAGGTAATTTCCAGGTCATTTTTGGGTTAGCAGGTTGACCCATACCCTACCTGATTTTTCAAACTGACAGGAAATTGGAATCCAAACCCGACCAGTTTGCTAAATGGGTTGACCCAAAATCGAATATTCTGGGTAGAGTTTGAATCGGGTTTTCGGGTCATGTCAAATATTGACACCCTTATCTATACATTCAAAAATTGGGTTTGTGAATAGCACTAACGTTGCACTGTTCACAACCAAGATAGAATATAAAAATGCATTCCCATTTGATGTTCGGATGGATGTTCGCCAAATCTGCAAACCTGTGAATAACAATCGGTTGGAGATGCCATAAATAGAAAAAATTATTAGGTGCAGAATGCGCACCATCAGAACAAGCACTGGGTACCTAACGTTACCCAGGGGTACCCAACGGTACCGAGTGTGGGTACCGCTTGGTACACAATGCTTTTGCGGACGGTTCTCCCTGTCCGTACTCCGCACCTAATAATCTCTCCATAAATAGAGGGTTAGTGATTAGACATTACCATAAAAAAAAAAATCACATAAAATCTTTTTTTTTTTTAATTATTTCTCCACAAATTAGTTCGACTCTCCCTTTTTTTTAAAAGGCTCAGCAAGATTCATTGTTCAACAATTCTCTAGAAACTTTCTAAAATCCAACATTTCGCTCTGCTTCTTGCATCATATGATCATAGGCATAATTAATTTCTTACGTATGATCTTGATATCCTTTCATGAACATCTTTAAATTCAACAATTTATGATTCAGTAGTTTTTTTTGTTTTTTTTTTAAGTACTCTTATTTGGTTGTCATTTGCTATGATGATATCGGAACCTACTTATGAGGTTCAATTAGGGGCGTTAACGAGTCGAGTATCTACCTGATTGAGTCAAATTTCTTTAGTTTTTATTGAGCTCGAAGCGAGCTCATTTAATAAATTCGAACTCTACTCATTAAAAAATTTACAGGCTCGAGCTCGATTGGAAATCTCGAACTTGACTCGATTGTTGAACTTGATTACTTAGTTTTAAATGAAAATTTTTACTTTTTTATAGATTTTTTTTTATATTTTTGTTAAAGCACTTGTCCACGTCAGCATATAGCTGTTAAAGAATTGTACGGCCAATTCAAGATTGGCTACACTCTTGTATCTCAGTTTCTATATATAGTAGTCTCTGTAAAACATTTCGGTTAATAAGAAATATTACTTCATTCATGTTACATCCATTTCACTTTCTCTGTTTTGTCCGGAAGTTCTAATCAAGAACTTCTTTACTTATGAGGTTCAATTAGGGGTGTAAATGAGTCAAGTATCTACCTCATTGAGTCAAATTTCTTTAGTTTTTATTGAGCTCGAAGCGAGCTCATTTAATAAATTCGAACTCTACTCATTAAAAAATTTACAGGCTCGAGCTCGATTGTTGAACTTGATTACTTAGTTTTAAATGAAAATTTTTACTTTTTTATAGATTTTTTTTATATTTTTAATATTGAATTACTCGAGAAATGTTAAAAAGTATTATATAATGCTAATTTAAATTAATTTTTAAATATATTTTTAGTTAATCGAGCTATACAACGTGCTTTCAAGTCGAGCCATACTGAGCTAGTTGACGCCCTCAAATAAATAAATAAAAAAAGAAAATAAGATTGGCAGCAAAAACCAAAAACAATATGTTATGACTGAGATTCATTTAGCCCATTTAAGACGGCTAAAAGCTGCTTTAAAAAATAATAAGAGCATTTTTCTTACTGATTATTAAAGCAATTTTTTAATATAAAAATTTATAGTTCAATTTTTTTTTTTAATTAAAAATCACTATAGAAAGCATAAATAAAACAGTTCCAAATGAAATCTAAACCAAAAAAAAAAAGAGAAGCAAACCAAATACAGAAGGAAAAAACTCACAGAATTTCCTGACACATACAGAAATGGAGCCTTGATCAGCTTCTTCATAGCATTTGTATCAATAGCTCCTGGAACAAATTTCTTTCCACACAAACCTGGTACAGAAACACTAAATACCATTTGTCCAGAGCTTGGAATGACTTCTTTCTATTGATATCATAGACAATTATGCAGCCATCTGCCCCTCTGCAGTATTAGAGAGTAAGATTATGAAATTTTTCTTTCTATGGAGTGTCCCAAATCTGTAGAAGTAGCAGATTATTCAATGAAAAATCTGTAAGATGGAAAAAAAAATTTAATTTCGAAAGAAAGCTCACTTCTCTCATATACAAGTATCTAACGGTCAAGACTCCAATCCAACGGTCAAAAAAGGTTTCCTTCTCACAACTACTCCTATATTTGAACTCTCTTCTTGGCGGCATTAACGGCAACGCCATCGCTTACTTCTCTGCAATTCTTTGCTCCTCCTCCCTAAACTTCCCTCGCCAATTGTTCTCTCCGGCCACTATGTTCAGGTCCGCCACAACGTCGCGCACTGCCGCACCGCGCATTGGGGTTATACTCAAAGTCATCCTTCTTGGTGACCATGGGTGAGCTTCCTCTTCCTCTCCCCATTTTTCCCTTCCAGTCCTCTAATTCCCTAACTCAGCGCTTTTAATCCTTCTTCTTGATCCATTTCGTCATTCTTCAGAGTAGGAAAGACGTCGCTGGTGAAGCAGTATCCTCTGTTCCTCCAATGCCAAGATCCTTCCCATCTATTTCCATTGCAATTGTCATGAAAATTCTTGTTCTTGGTTGTTGCATTACATTATCAGAATATAAAGATGAAAGATCACTGTAAAATCATGGCTCCTCTGGTGAAACAATGTCCTCTGTCAGTCTAATAGAGCGATTCTTCCATCTCTTTCATTCTTCTTGTCCTTACTGTAGATTGTGTAGTTCTGTTAAATCTTTCTTGATAATCTTATTCCAGCTCCATCCCATTTCTTGTTCTCCAGATTTGGAAAGACTTCTCTATTCCTCTAATGCAGAAATCTTTGATTTCTTGTTGTTTACTGAAATCTGGAATCAAGATTTGCATCAGTTCCTTTCATTTGTACTTAGATATGTTGATAAGAGTTTCAACCATCAGTTGAAGCCAACAATCAATGCTGATTTTTTAACAAAGGAGCTCCAAATCGAAGGAAAGCTTGTAGCTCTGCAAGTGAGCTTTCTTTCAAAATTAAAATTTTGTTCCATCTTACAGATTTTTCATTGAATAATCTGCTACTTCTACAGATTTGGGACACTCCAGGGCGAGAAAAATTTCATGATCTTGCTCTCCCATACTATAGAGGGGCAGATGGCTGCATACTTGTCTATGATATCAATAGTAAGAAGTCATTTGAAGCTCTGGATAAATGGTATTCACTGTTTATGGAACAGGTAAGTGTGGAAAGAACTTTGTTTCAGAAGCCATTGATACAAATGCGATCAACAAGTGTTTGTGAATCTGTGTCAGGAAATTCTGCCATTCTCATCTGCTTTTTTGTTTTATTAAAGAGCCTCACCCAGCTTTCATATATTAACCATTAACTGTTACATGTGAAGCACTATAAAACCCCAAAAAAGATTAAAAAAAAAAGAAGAAGCAAAATTACATACATCAAGGAAGAGTATAAAATTACATGCACGGGGGGTTCTCTCCTGACTATTGTATTGTTAGTCGGCTCAGTAAATCATTCAGTGAAAAATCATAAATAAATATTCAAAATATTCATAATCTCAATCTTTATAATATACAAAAAAATATGTGGTGAAATTTTGTCCTATACAAAATTATTCACATTTTTCTGTAACAAAAACACAAATTTGATCAGGAAAAATGGTAAAAGCACAAAATATTTGAAATAAAAAATAGATTAAATGTTCCTTACAGCGAGATGAACAAAATTTCCAACTGGGCCGACTGACGAAAATCGCTCCGCTGCCTCCAAATCTCAATTTTTTTTTCTTTCATCTCTTTCTCTCACTTATTCTCTTAACCTCTTCTCTGTTATCTGAATTCCAAAAGATATACTGATTGGTAGTTATAAAAAGATTATTATTGTATGACAAAAATTATTATCATCAGTAATAAATAATATGTTCTTAAAATAAAAATTATATTTTATTTCACATTAAAATATATTTTAATTTTAAATAAAAATAAAGTTAATATATTAAATATGTATTATTTTTATTTGTATTGAATATCATAAAACCTGATTTATACAAAAATATTGTCCCCATTTTAGGCCAATCCATCATATGTATCTGATCTGGATCACAACAAATTTCCATTTCTTCTGCTTGGCAACAAGATTGATGCAGATCATGGGGTTCTGAGACAGGTAATTAAATATAAAAACATACATGATACATAATAATGATTTCATGCATAACATCATAATTTTATAAATTTAGAGAGATTCAGGCTTTGTTTGGGACAGCTTTTTAATTGCTTCTTGAAGCAATTTTTTAGTATAAAGATTAAAATTTTTGTACTGGAAATCAGTTTCAAGAAGCAGCAAAAAAGCCATCCCAAACGAAACCTCAGACTTTTCGTTTGGGACAGCTTTCTAGCTTTCTAGTATTGAAAAGCTACTTTAAGAAGCATTAAAAAAGCGTCCCTATGCTTCATTTAGGACGACTTTCTTACCGCTTCTTAAAGAAGCTTTTTAGTATAAAAATAAAAAATTTTATACTAAAAAGTTGTTTTAAGAAGCAGCAAAAAAATCATCTCAAACGAACTAAATAAATCCTTAATTGTTTTATAGGTCTCTGATAAAGCTGCAATCGACTGGTGCGTTGCTAACGGTGATATCCCTTACTATGAAACTTCAGCAAAGGAGGGCTGCAACATTGAAGCTGCTTTCCTCAGCATTGCCCAAACTGCATTGGCAAACCAGCATGAAAAACATACTATGTAGTTATTTTTATTATTTCAATTGTCTGTCTCATATGATCAGCACAAAATCCTCACTGAAATATGATTATATTGCCATATTTACAGATATTTCACAGCAAGTTCATCTGAAGCTGCTTATGAACAGGAGCAGAGGAGCTTCAGTGGTAGATGGTTCTGCTGCTATTACTGAACCCTGCGCAAATTCTTCCACTTGTATCATAGATTTTTCTGTTGAGAAGAAGAATTTGTTCTTTTATTCTTTAATTTCTGTTCATCCCATCACCAGAAATGCTGTAGGAATAGGTGAATTTCTTTGCTAATTGATCTGCAAAGATGATAGCAATATGTGTTCCAAATCTGTAAAAGATGCATCTTTTTTTGAAGATGTTGCAGCACAAATAAATTTTTACAGAGCTAATTCTCAACCTAAGTTCTATTTGGATTTCTCTGAGGAAGATTTTACTGTTGCATGTTTATATGGATACATGAATCACAATAAAATACTTGTTAGCATTGGTTTAAGTTTTGTTTGGAATAGTTTTTTTATTGTTTTTTAAAGCAGTTTTTAAGTACGCTGTTTGAAGAAGTAGTAAGAAAGCCGTTCCAAATAAAGCCTTAGTACAATTGGGAATCCTCCAACTCATACTCGATTTCTCTCAAGCGGCAGCCGCTCTTAAGTGGGGCCCAATCAAGTGCGGACCAGGAGGTTTCTGAGGTGGGTGCCTCTTCTAGGTCAGCCGATGATTAGTCACGCCGGGAAATGCCATTTCGGATGTGGCAACGGGTGGATAGCCCGTTCCAAAAAAAAATGAAGCCTTTGTCATATATCAGATAAATGAAAAAAATGTTCGTGTTTCGGGTAAGCGATTAGTTCTCTCGCTCTTGTGTGGTCTACTTCAAAATTTAGGTTTAGCCATCATCTTATTTTACTCATAAGTTAATACTTTTAAGTAAATAAAAAAATAAAAAAATCAAATCATTGTTGCATCTAACCTAAAATTGATCTTTCTTTAATTGACATTCCCCAATATTAATCACTTAAATACCAAACAATCAATGCAAAAAAAGAATTATAATAAAAATATAATTACATCCTTTTCAATCAAAACTAACAAATTTTATATTGATGATAAAATTCACTTAAACCAAGATACAAATCCCAAAAGGAAAGCAAAAAAAAATAGCTACATAATAAACAAAATAGAAATAGCTGATGGGCAAGGTGTTTGTTGAATTGCCTCTAAAGAAAATTACAAAGTGAACAGGTAGTTCTAGTGGGAGAAAACAGTCAAAACTGTTGGCTCCATGAATGGCTTGGAGCTATGGCTAGTTGAGGAGGATTCGTTGTATATGGCTTGCAATCTGGGCTTATATGATTGTGAGTTCCTTCGTATATGGTTATCACATAGCTTGAATCGCTACGATCTCTCTCCACTCTCTTTTTAACCTCGCAGCCTGGGCTTGAGCATCGATAGTAATTCCTGCAACAAATATTTGATCAATCTGTACTGCTCAAATGTGCTTAAAGGTAGTTAATTGTGCTAAAAATCTTAAGTGCTGTAGCAAAAATTCAACACGCTTCTTCATTGCTAGTTTAGGTCGTTAAAATATGTAAATAGTGTCACACCATTCTTATATAGTTAGGGTATCTCCATCAGAACTACAAACGTCTGTTTGCAACTACTGTGAGCCTCCACCCGAACGTAAAAGAGAAACATATTTTTGCGGTTGTGAACAGTGCGATGTCAATATGGCGTCACACTATTCATAGAAACCCTTTTTTTATGTGAAAATGAAGATGAGAAAGAATCTACATGGAATTTATTTTTTTGGGTTAGAAATAAAATTCGGTTGGAGATGAATTAGTATTTGAAATGACTATTATTATTTTTTGAAGTGGAAGAAGAGGAGATCAGTTGCTGATGCCCTTAAGTTTCTCTCCTTAAGAGGATTAATTATTCTCTGCGGATAGTGAACGCCGTCTGGAGACCAATCAGAATGCGCTACATCACATCTTCGCTCGGTACCACAGCTCAGTACTGCTCGGTACACGGCTCAGTATCGCTGACTTGATACATTTTGATTGATCTCCGAACGATGTTCTGCATCCGGCATCCACACAGAATAATTTCTCCCTTAAGAGGAGCATTTAGATAAAAATGATTTTCTAAGAAGCGGCCTATAAAAGTTGCAATGGGTTTTAGAAATTTAAAATTTTTGAGATAATTTATATAATAGTAAGCTGTTTTAAAATTTATTTAACAAGAAATTTATTTAATAAAAAACTATTTTAGAAAGCCGGAAGAAAGCTATCCGAAACGAAGCCTAAAATTGATTACTTAACCATATATTAATTAGCAACCTAATAAAACGGCGTTTACCAAAATAGCATAGGCTTCATTTGGGACGGCTTTTTTGTTGCTTTTTAAAATAATTTTTTTAGTAAAAAATTAAAATTTTTGGACTAAAAAACTACTTTAAGAAATAGTAAAAAAGCCGCCCCAAATGAAATATTAGAGTTAGAGGTAGCATTGAAATTCATACCTTGGATTTGGGCTATTCTTCACAGCTTTTTTGCCATATTTCCTCCATTTGAATCCATCATCTAATATCTCCACCTCAGACTTTGTTCTGAATCCAATCCTACACCCACCTTCAGCTTTCCTTCTCTTCAACTCCTCATATTCCCTTCATATCATAAATCACAATATAAATTAGCATAAAAAATTACAACAAAATAACATAAAACAATTAAAATCATACTGTATATTTTATCTTTCAGAACAATTTCAAAACAGTCTATGAACTATTCGTGTATGGCCAATTTATTCCCAGAGTCTGATGCTGCTCTAATTTAGTCTGTCGCTTATACAAAATTGATCGAAAATAATCCCCCATTTTATAATTTTGATATAAAATTTATCCCAATTTAGTCCATCGACTATAAAAAGCTGATCTTAATTTGACCAAAAAAGACCATTTCAGATCAATTTTGTATAATTGAGAGATTAAATTAGAAAGATGTGCTACTCTAATAGTAAATTCGTCGCCATATACGAATAGTCAAGAGACTTTTATCCATGAAAGCTCTTTTATTTAAATCCACTAGCATAATAATATTCTCATAATTAAAATTTAATTACATAATGACTTTATGAAATATGAGTCAACTTAAATATTATTGGCTCACACGATTTAACAAGAGAATAGCATTTAGCTTTGCTTGGGATAGCTTTTTTAATGCTTTATAAATCAATTTTTTAGTTAAAAAATTTATTGAACTAAAAATTTTTATACTAAAAAATTATTTTAGAAAATAGTTAAAAAATTTTCCCAAACCAATCCTTAATCTCTCTTATTCACCAAAATATACTTAAAATGCCATTTTTTTTAGCAAATGAAAACAAAAATAATTCTTATTATTAATTACTCGAAAATAATTATATTTTTTGCATATTAATTAATCAATTAAGCATCAAAACAGTATTAAACTTAAGAAAATTTCATAGTTTGATAATTGATTGAGAACTTCTGAACAATAACAGTCTGAAATATTTTCCCAATAAATATAAATTCAAAATGAACAATCAAATGATATAACGTACATCTCATGCTCGTATAGATCAGAGCTCTCCATCATTCGAGAAGTCGGAGTTTCCAGTTCTCCGGCGACCTCCGTGAGACACGAGCCATCGAAAAACTGACTCTGATCAATCTGCGCGAAATCAAAAACATCTCCGCTGCCGCCGCCGCCGCCGGTTGCCGCCAGTGATCCTTCGCAGCTGCTGTGCAGCAATTTCGCAGGCTGCAAGGAAGAGAAGTGGCTGTTCATCTCAGCAGGCTCTAAGAGAGCAGCCATCGGTATTTCATCCCTTGGTAACGATCACTTCTGATTTATATATTCAGCAAGAAGGTGGATGGATATCCGCCTTCCACGTGGCAGTGCAACTTCTGACGACGGTAATTCGCTCCGAAAGTTCCCTACGGCCAGACCGCGGCTCAGTAGTTGCCACGTGGCAATGTTGGAATTTTCGAGTCACGGTAGTCGCGGTGGCTGTGTTACATCAAGGATCAGCCTTAAGCCCATATCTATTTGCTTTAGTCATGGATGTTCTCACTAGACATTTGCAAGATGATGTACCTTGGTGTATGCTTTTTGCTGATGATATTCTTCTTGTTGATAAGACTAGAGAGGGAGTTGAAGGTAAACTTGAATTATGGAGGTCAACCTTAGAGTCTAAAGGTTTTCGCTTGAGTAGATCTAAAACGGAATATATGGAGTGCAATTTTAGTAGTAATAGACCTAGTGAGAGGATTGTGACTTTTGGCGATCAAGTCATTAATAAGAGTACAAGTTTTAGA
>NW_021318728.1:378532-509406 GCF_001605985.2 Dendrobium catenatum
GAGTTGTCGCCAGGTGCATTCTTCCTCGTTGATCTTCCCTCCAGCATCTTCCTTGCAGATCTTCCCTCCGGGCATCTTCCTCGCAGATCTTCCTCACATATCCAAAACCTCGCATCTTCTCGCGGAAACGTCCAGAAGAGCTGTCGTCAGCTGCATTCTTCCTCGTCGATCTTCCCTCCGGGCATCTTCCTCGCATGTCTTCCTCACAGATCCAAAAGCCCACATCTTCGCCGGAATCGTCCAGAAGTTCCGCTACTCTCGCGATCTGTATGTTCTCTAATTTCTACTATTTTTTTAGGTTCGTAATTTGGCAGATTTTGTTTATTCAAAGTTATAGAATTAGTTTCTAGTTACAGATTATGTTGATTGTAAATCTCTAAGTCTTTTGTTACATCTTGAATTCTCTCTTCTTAAGCTTGTTTCTAGTTACAGTTGATCCAGTCTAGGTTTTTGTAAAAGAATTTCTATTGTAATGCTTTTGAACGGAGTAAGCAGTGGTCTTAAAAATTCATTTTTCAGGTTATGTGTTGTTTATTTTAGACGTTTATTCCTAAATTTGTTTGTCTTTGTTGACAGATTGTTATAACATTTCAAATGAGTTCTATGAATTCGTCTGCCACGAGGCACACACGATCTGAAGTTTATTGTTATTGTCGGCTGAATTGTGTCTTGTATACATGCCACCGTGATCCTAATAGTGGAAGACAATTTTATAGGTGCATGAATAATCGAACTGGTGACGACTGCAGATACTTTAGATGGATAGATGAAGTAGAAGATGCATATTTTGGTACAGATGATGAACGCAAAGGCTTTGAGGCAAAAGTTATTAAGAGGTTTGACTCTATCAGATATTTGATGAAAGTCTTCATTGTAATTGTTCTTGTTGATGTAGCCATCTGTTTGGGTTTGTAATGTGTTTTGTTGGGATGGGTTGAATGCTAAGTAGTATCAACACCGGTTATTTTAAGTTTTGTTTTGTCGTCAATGTTAGTTCCTTGAATTGTTGTGTTGATCAAGTGTATGTTGTTTGCTTATCCAAATTAATGTAAAAAATTACTAAATTATGTTCATTAAGATCAGTCAAACAACTTTTTTTCATTTTAGAATTTGTTTGGCAACTTCCACATTTTAGAATTTGTTTGGCAACTTCCACATTGAAATCAGCAAGCTGCAGGAAAGCAAGCCACGAGCTTGCTCTCTTGCTCTCTTTCCCTCCAAAGCTTCATATAAGGTAGTGATAAACCAAATTCCTACTCTAAACCACTATTTATTTCTTTTGGTGGAATATCAGGATACCTCTTCACCATCTCCTGAATTTGATTAGAAACCCATGTAGATGTAGCTAGCCGATTTCCAGCATGATTTATCCCAGGGCATGTGTGTTCTCCATCAACTCTCCTAACTTGAAAAGATTGAGTGTCTTCACATAGGGATGCCTGAATTCGTCATTGACAACCTTGATAGGAACAAGTTGCAATAACTCGTTTCTTATCACTGGCTTTTATTCTCACCCCAAAGTTCTCCCTAATAGTAAATGATCGGAGTGCATTTTTGAAACTTGTAGCATCATTAAAAAATGTACCTATAGTGATATCTGTAACACTAGATTTTTTAAATCTCGAAGCACCATCGTTCTGAGAAATGAACCCATCTATTATTTGCTCAAAATTCTCAGTCCCCATAATCTGTGAGTTTGATTGATCTTCATCAACTTCGTACAATGAGATAACTATTTCGGCACATGAATATTCATTCATTTAGTTTACCAACATGCTCACGTCATCATCATAATTGATTACTTTGTACTCCTTGGGAGATGTTCCATTAATGTGATAATGCATGTTCTATTGATGTCCATTCAACCAAGTACATATTCTAGCAATTTCTGTTCTAATCTTGAAAATATTTATATGTCTTTTCTCAAGTTTCACATTCCTTTGTTTGTCGCCAATATATCTCTTTCTAGATTAGTCCTTTGTGTCAACCCAAATTCCTCCAAATTTAAATGCAATAAACAAATGCTCTTTTTTATCTCCACATAAATCATCTATTACTTCGTCACAACAATCATGCATTGTCGAATTATGTCACGAGGTTGACATTTTTCATTAACTTCAAGCTGAAATAAGATGACAAAACAAAATCCATTAAACCATAAATATTGTAAGGAGAACATAAAATGTTTTAGGTTGAACTCATTACTTCAATAAAACCACAAAACTCACACAGAAAAATAAACCCATAAAACCATTGCTACGGTTATTTCAATAAAGGGATCCCTTCAATAAAACCATAAAAGTTTTCTGTGAAAAGCACAGGCGGGAATAAGAATGCAGAAAAAGATTAAGATGGCAGGAAAAGCACACCGGGAAAAGCACATCGATTCTCCGTGAAGAGCAGAGGCGGGAATAAAGTTTGCGAGCAGCAAAGTTGGAAGAGCTGAAGCCGGGATACAGAAGGTTTCGCTAAAACCTCTGTTCTCCCGCGAAAATCACAGGCGGGAAGGAAAAAAAAAAAGAGTGAGGTTGCTGTTAACGGAGTGGTAATTTTGTTGTAAAAATAGAGAATAGGTGGTAGGAGTGTAATATTTAAGAATTAGATGTTAAATATGTAATATATAAGAAATAAAGTGGTATGTATGTAAAAATCCCATCATTTTTTTCTATTATATTCTAGTAAGAAAGAATCGAAATACCAGAAACCACATCTTTGAACGAAATAGGAGCCGCTATTCCGCTCAGGAAACCAGGATCGCGAATACGAGAAGCCGCCATAAGAGCAAAGATGAGAAAAAAAGGACTCTCACCAGACGAAAAAGGAGCAGAGACGGCGGCTGAGAAGAAAGATCGGAAACCCTAGCAGAGCCATTCGTGAGAAATGATACTCCTTTTACTTCAAATCATACTAATTTTGATGTTGAGATTAATTTTGATGTCAATAATGAAGTGAAAGCAATAAAGCATGAAACTTATATAGGCTTTGTTTGGGACAACTTTCTTATTACTTTTTAAAGCGATTTTTTGGTAAAAAAATTTCTTGAATTAGAAATTTTTGTACTAAAAAGTTGTTTTAGAAAGCACAAAAAAAAAATTGTTCCTAAAAAAGACTTATTCTATGATGAGTTTCTCCTTAAAAATTTATTAATGTCTCTATTATGTTATTATCCAAGAATAATTGAAGATTTTTATAATGAATGTTATGAGTTCTACAAACATTCTATAAGGATTCTTTGAAATTTTCTTATTCTCTTATGTTTATTATTTATTGATGTCAAAACTTCTAGAATGTAACATGTAATTGTTTGTTTTGATAGTTTTTTCATTATTTTTTATTAGTTATTATGAAATAGATTTAAGTAATATTTGAAATATTTATGTACATGTACAAACAAATAAAATATTTGGTAAATACACAATATTGTGCGTACAAATAAATCAAAATATTTTATGTGATATATTAATTAGAGTTCTGCATTTTTTGCTTACAAATGGTGCTTGCTTTCAACGTTTTACGTCTTAGTTTTTTAATCCTTTTACTTTTCTTCAAAGAAAAAAAATCTAATCTCCGAGGGAAGGAAACTTATGAAGGGGGTTGTGACTTGACTTTAACGATAAAGGTGTGAAGAAATGAAATATGTTGCATCTTCATAAGCGCCAAGGAATGGTCCACATACACTTACAACCTTGTTACCATTGATTTGATAACTAACCAATAATTAATCTTAATATTGACTCTTAAAATTTTATAGGCCTGGTTAAAATATCAATGTCCAATTATAGGCATTTTATGAGTTGAACTTGGTGCTTCAAAACGAAGGAAGCGAAGTACTGATAAAATGCAATTTGGGTTGTTATTTAAGATAATGGCTCTTAATATCTTTTATGGTATTGAGCTATGCTCCTAATGAAACTTGAGTTGGAGTACTACTTATTGAATGCAACCAATTGACTTTAGTCAGTAGGCCTCAAATTGCAACATGTCTCCCTAAATAGTATGAGTTTGACCTTATGCAAACAACTTTACTATTATATGGTATACTTAAAGGATGAGTTTAATAGTGTTCATCAAAATTCAATCAAAGATGATGTTGTACGACGTTTGGAACTTAGCTATAATGAAGTTAATCATTGAAGTATACTGTCGATCACCTTCCCCTAAAAGATTGCTAGTGCAATTTGGCCTTCAGTTTCTTGAAGCTCACTAGAGAAATCATAGAGGGGCTCGACAATAAGTGAAATTTTTGAATGATCAATGCTCATTAAATTAGAAATATATTTAACGATAATATTTAATAAATTCCTAACATCAATATGATACTTCAAATCCAAAAGTTGAAAAATCAATGTAGTAACAATGATAGGATTTCTATAGGCTTTCCATTTTTTTGATTAATGAATAAGAATAAGGTGATCAACAACTTCAAAGAAGTTGATGAAGTTGATCCAATATTAAGACTTAAGTCACTTGAGGCTTGCAATTAGGCCTCATGACTACCTCCTTCAAAAGTTACTATAGTGACTTATACTATGACACATAATTATTATTCTCAATAATTGACACCTTATCTAAATGTCATCATGCGCCATCAATGATGAATTCTTTGCATGTATTAGTGTGAATCAGTTCTCCAATTAGATTCTATAGTTTGCAATAATCCTTTATATTATGATATGATCATGCTCATTATGGAACATGCAGTATTTGGATAGGTCATATGCATATGATGTTGTGTGCATTGTTCTCGATGGTGAAAATACTCCTTGTCATGAATAGAGTCTAATGTATTGTTTAGTGACACTCAGAAATAGAGTATAGATAGTATATCTTTGCTTATAAGTTGCCTTTCATCAACTTACAATATCATAAGTTGTTGTGCCCTTATATCACTTATGAGGAAATATTATCATTAATGTTGTTGTAGCTTCTCACCTAATCTTTCATAGTGACAATACAACTTAATTTATTGATCCTTGTAAATTCAAGAAGAATCGTATGAGGAAAAGAATGTAAGGAATTTAATGTTAAAAGTCATGTGATTGTACTCTTTTGCATTGATGCAAAAATAGTCAACTAATAATTTGACCAATATATTCAACTACTGTGAGCTAAGAGCTTAGTTAAGAGAACCCTAGCAAAGGAATTAAGTCGACATTGCCTGAGCACAATAAGATTCAACTATTTTACATCCAACATTTCTTAATGGAATTGATTGGTTAAACTTTAAAGGAACTTCCCCCAACAATAGTCTTATAATTAAGAGAACTTGGGAGTTGTTCAATTATTTGTAGGGAAAATAATGAATGAAATTATTCTTCCTAGAGGAAAGTGGGAGAAAATCATAATGGAGCCTCATTAAAGATCGTAAAGAGCATATGATATTTCGTTGCATTGTTGATAATGAGAAGATAAGTTGTTTACTTAAAGTTGAATCTGACTTCCCTTTGTATTAGGCCAACGCCATCTTCTTGAACTTTAGTAGTTAACGAACCTCCATAATCTTGATTGAAAAAATATTGATTGCTTAAGCCTCATCTTTTGTATGATGGCAGTGAAGAGAAATCTAAGGCTTCGTTTGTGAAGGCTTTCTTTCTGCTTCTTAAAGCAGCTTCTAGTATAAAAATTTAATTTTTATACTAGAAAGCTACTTTATGAAACAGTAAAAAAGTCATCCCAAACGCAACCTAAGACTTCGTTTGGGACGGCTTTTTTATTGCTTTCTAAAACGGAATTTTAGTACAAAAATAAAAAAATTTATACTAAACCTAGAAATCAATAAAAAAAGCCGTCCCAAATGAACCCTAAGTTGTACATTCTTCAATGAGATAAGACTCGTCATCTTGAAATAGAGTAGTAATTATACTAACCATCAAAATTAGGTAGTTTTGGCGCTTAATGGGTATGACATATTTTCATCTATTAGGGGAGACTACACCAAAAAAATGGAGGATCAAATAATCGTGATGCCAAGCTGCTGCCTCTAGATGGATTCGGGGGGTATGTATGTAAATATAAAATTTATAATCATGCAAACTTTTTTATGAGAACATGCTAAAGATGTAAAATAGCAAATCTTAGGCTTTAAGCGATATGAGAGGTGGAGTTCAACTCATACCATACTAAAGCATGCGGAGGACGACGGCGATGTGGACGTTTTTGAAATTTCTTCATTTTAATCACGTGTTTGCAACTTCTTGCTACTGTAAGTTAGGTTTATTATTAGGGGGTTTTACATACATACCACTTTATTTTATGCTATTTGCATATCTAACACCCAAAACATATTACATGACTACCACCCATAGAACAAATTTAGGTGCATGTAATGAAATATTAAAGTTTATAGGATGGTATGAATGGTAGAAAATGAATTATAGAAGTTGTATATATAAGTATATTTGATATTAAAGTTGCATATGAGTGGTATGCATGTAATATTAATGCTTTGGGTGTTAGATATATAAATAACATGAAATAAAGTGATATGTATGTAAATTTCCCTTATTATTATATACGTTTTCAAACCTTTTAGGCTTTTATTATTATTATTATTATTATTTTGATCAATTAAGGTTTTCTTTGGAACAGTTTTTTTTATTACTTTTATGATAAAAAATTTTAATAAAAAAAATAACGTGTTTGAAAAATGTTTTTTTCACTGTTATTTTATTTTTTCCCCTTTAAAAAACTCTTTTTGAAAAAGAGGTGCTTTTAAAAGCAAAAATCAAAAGATTTAGGTTTATTTGGTACAATTATCTTGTTGTTTTTTAAAACAATTTTTAATAAAAAAAAATTTTATTTAAAATTTTTTTACTAGAAAATTGTTTTAAAAAGTAGTTAGAAAGCTATCCCAAATGAAGCCTTAAGACAACTTGTAACCATTACTTTTTCGTTACTTTTAAAAAACATTCGTATTAAAAAGTCATTTTAGAAAGCATTAAGAAATCTGTCAAAAATGTAACCTAAGGATTTGTTTGGATTTTGGAATAGTTCCAACTTTTTATAAAGGATGTAAAAATAATGGGGAAAATAATTTTTTTGGAAAGCTACCATAAAAAACAACTTTTTAGCACAATTTTTTTAAAACATTGAGAAAAAAATAATCAAATAGAACTATGATCGTAATTTGAAAAATAAACATTAAAAAAAATATCTCAAATATAAATTCAAACACTGTGTATACAAATCAATCTCAATGAATCATTGTAATAATTTTTTTTTTTTAATTTTTATTGCTCTAGTTGGATTTGTTTTTTTTATTTTATTGGGGCAAAAAACAAAATTTCTTTATTATTTTTAATGATACAAATATGAAATTAATGATAAAAGTTTATTAGTTCATGGGAACAAAGAACTTGATAAGGTTGCAATCCTTACAGTTAAAGATAGACTAGAGAAGTCTTTTTAAAAGAAAATGATGAAATTAAGGCTGAATGATGTGGTTCTTCACCAAATTTATCAAATCAATCAATTCCTATTTAGTTTATCTGAATATCCTAACTATCAAAATTCATTATAAATTCAAATTAAGTCAAATCAACCAATTTTTCAGTAACTTCATTCGATTTGATTCGATTCAATTTAGTTAGCTACTTATTTGACTTTTAGGGTCTATTTGAACAACTTTTATTTGGTCCGGTGAACGGACGTAGAGCAACGTTCGACCGGCATTAAGATCGCGCCACGTAGCAGGCACAAAATCGCGGACCCGACCCAGCGAATAGTGGGTCTGTCACACGTGCGTTTTTTAAATCCATGACAAACCGGTATTGCTAGGTATTGCTATGTATTTGTCGATTTTGCTCGGCAATAACGAGAAATACAATTATGTGAAGACAAATACCGAGCAACACCAAGTTTTTCAAGAAAAACTCGGTATTACTTGGTATTGCTCTGTATTGGTCTTCACATAGCAGTATTTTTCGTTATTGCCAAGCAATATCGAGCAATACCAATCAAATACCAAGTAATACCTAGCAATACGCGAACATAGCATTCCCGGGTTCCGGTCCGGGTCAAGTCGTCAGGCCGCACGGTAAAGAGTAAGAGCACGTGGCGCGATCTCAATGGTGACCGACTAGAGCTACGTCCGATCACCTGACCTAATAATTGTTCCTATTTGAACTGCCACATCATCTTGTAAAGGTGGTTTTAAAAAGTTATTATGAAAAAGTGAAATTTTTAAAGGTGCTGCAGGTAATATATATCACATAAATTTGTAGAAAATAATGAGAAAGAAGGAAGAAAAGGATAGTCAAATGAAATTGTGATTTTGATAAAAAAAAATATATATTAAAAAAGTTGTCCGAAACAAACCCTAAATTTAATCAAAGCCATCAACCATTGAAATAAGTAGCCAATTAACTAAAATAAATCATATTTTTATATAAAAAATGAACAAATTGATCTGTAAAAATTTATTATTCGCTATAACCCTCCAAAAATTAAAAATTCACTTTTATTCAAAAAACTATTTATTTCATCTAGGGGTGTCAAAACATAACAATATGTCGAGTTCCAGTCTTACTCAATTATCCTGACCATAATATGTTCAACCCGAACCTAATCAATTTAATAAACAGGTAAATAAAGTGAACCCGAACCCGACCCACTAGCAACCTAAACTTTATCCAATAACCCATTTTGCATTAAAAAATATTTTTATTAACTTGTTAACCATATATTTTAAATTAATTGATTAAAAATAAGAAGATTATGCTAACAAATAAAAAAATTTAAGGAAAAATATTAAACAGATAATTTCAGGATCAAAATCAGGTTAACGAGTCAATCTAATCAAACCTATTTAATAAATGAATTGGAATGCACGACTTGAATTCAACCTATTTATTAAATGGGTCAGCTCAATTTGGTTAAAAATAAAAGATTTTATTAAATTGCATAATTTTAATTAATTAAGTGAATTAATTAAATAAAAAAAGAAGAAGAGGGTTGTCGCTTGTTTGCGTCCGGCGACGAGGACGGCGATCGCAGCACGACTCTGTTTAAATCAACACAAGATAACGATGAAAGCTAAAGACCAGTGGCCATCCGTACAATACTTAGCGTTAATAAGATAGTATAACAAAGCTTGCAAAAGGGTTAACCGTATCGTCACTTATAATGACATAACTGCGAAAGAGAGAGGCAAATTCCTTTGCTTTTTATACAGTGAAAAACAAATTTTCAGAGATAATATTCTTTATAACTAATCAATGTTTTGTGATTTATTTATTGCTTGCATAATTATGCATAATTTACCTTTCCAATGTGTTGAATGGTTGGGTGTTCGAGCACTTCTATCATATCTTTGTCGGGATGTTCACCTGTTTTCTATGATTGCAGGAAATTATTCACCAAAGACCTTTCTAATATTCGATCACAGTTATGTAAGTGCACTCGCAGAGTTTGTGTTACATCTGACCTATGGACATCCATAAACATTGATGGATTTATTTGTTTGCCCGTATATTATATTGATAATGAATGGTATTTACATAAAACAAATCATTAGTTTTTATTTTATGCCACCACCCCATGATGGTATAGCACTCTCTCTTTTTTTAATGAAAAATAGAATCTAAACTTTTCAATATTACATGATGGTATAGCACAATCAGGAGCATTTGTAATTTTGTATTCTTTTAGAATGAGCAGATACTATATATTTAAATGAACGGATACTAAGTTAATACAAAGTGCAAACTGTCTCCTTGGATGGTAATATGCTAATGTTGATTGAAATTACACCTCGTTCGGTGATTAAAGATTTGGAGAGTTTAATCCGAGCAATGTATTAAAGTTTTATACAAATCTAATTTGATTTGTTACAGTTAAATCTATGTCGTGCTTGAAGACAGATTCTAGAGGAGCATTTGAGCAAAATTGATTTGTAAATGTCTAAAAGAGCAATTGATTTGTAAATATTTTGTAAGCAATTGATATGTAATATTGTGATTTCACTGATTTGTAAAATGATTTATTCATTGTAAATTGTAAATCAACCTGCTGTAATTGTTTATCTTGCAGTTCAATCTGTGATTATGTATTTATAAATTAGGAAATGATATGTAATATTATTTTATTTTATACTCTACCCTATGAAATTATAAATTCTTTCTATTATATATTTTTAAATTGTTTCACACTTTCACGGTTTGCTGAATTGATGCATTAAAAATCAAATTTCTTTCCCAAAAAAAAAAAAAATGATTTCAATGAATTCCATGTTATACAGGTCGTGTTGGGTTGACCCGAACCCGAAGTGGGTCAAGTTCGGGTCCGATATAATGACCCATTTCTAAACATGGGTTGGGTTCAGGTTGACCCATATGGTGTCGGGTCAATTTCGGGTTGGACTCGAACCCCACCCGTAACCCAGCACTGACAACCTTATTATTAACCCCTTTCTTTTCTAGAACCCTCCATAGCACTTCTCTTGAAAATTTATCATACGCTTTCTCTAAATCAATAAAAATCATATGTAGATCCTTCTTAGTCTCTCCAAACTTCTCCATCAACCCTCTCAATAAATGAATAGCTTCCATAGTAGACCTACCTGGCATGAATCCAAATTGATTTTGAGAAACATTAGTATCACATTGAAACCTATACTCCATAACTCTCTCCCAAAGTTTTAAAGTATGACATATCTACTTAATTTCTCTATAATTTGCACAATCTTATGTTTTATTCTTAAAAATAGGAATCAACACACTCATTCTCCACTCATCTGACATCTGTTTGGTCTTCAAAATAATATTAAAAAGTTTAGTATGCCAATAAATTCATCTCCTAAGCATTTCCACACCTATATTGGAATATCACTATATTCACTAGTTTTTCAACACTTCATTTTCTTTAAAGCTTCTCTAACTTCAGTTTTACTAATATGCCAATATAAAAAAAGTATTTTCACTTAAAGTGCTAATGTCATTAAAGTCAATCGTATTATCACAATCTTTATTGAAAAGCTTAGCAAAATATCTCATCCATCTTTATTGAATATTCTCTTATAAAAAAAGCACTTTTTTATCTTCATCCTTAATGCACTTCAATTGAATTGAATCCTTACTTCTCCTATATTGGAATATAACTATATTCACTAGTTTTTTCACACTTCATTTTATTTAAAGCTTCTCTAACTTCAGTTTTACTAATATGCCAATAAAAAAAATTATTTTCACTTAAAGTGCTAATGTCGTTAAAGTCAATCGTATTATCACAATCTTTATTGAAAAGCTTAGTAAAATCGTATAAAAAAAGCACTTTTTGATCTTCATCCTTAATGCACTTCAATTGAATTGTATTTTATATAACATTTACTTTCTCATGCACAGATAAAATCTTAAGATATCGAATCTTACTCTCAAAAATATTTTTGTAAGTGTTTTTTAAAACCCCGCATCTAATCTTAGAAAAGTTTTCATATTCTGCCCATTCATCTTAAAATTCAAAAGTAATAAGCTATATTGGGTACATAAACTTTCGTTCGGAATAACTTTATAATCTTTATAATCTAAAAGATCTATTTTTCTTATAAGAAAATAATAAATCAGAGTTTTATTATATCTATTTTTATAAGTGGTGAGATGCTCATCTCTTTCTTTAAATAAGGTATTACTAATTATAAAATCATAAGCTAGAACAAAATCTAATATAATCTTACCACCTTCATTAGTCACTCCAAACTCATAGCCACCATAAATATTTTAAAATCCTTTACGCTTTACCAACATATCCATTTAAATCTTCTCTAATAAAAATTTTTTCTTCAAGAGGAATATACTTGAGGAGCATAATCATAAGCACATATAAGATAAATAATCTTAGCGTTAGCAATAATCTTCAAAATTTTAATTTTAAACACACATCCAAATCTATTTAAGGAGCATAAGCACATATGATATTAATAATCTTAGCGTCAGCAATAATCTTCAAAGTAATAATTCTGTCTCAAATTCTATCAATTTTTATAACATTATTCTTCAAACTCTTATTTATAATCACACATACACCATTTCTAGTAAAGCTTCTACCAGAATACCGAAATTTAAATCATAAACTATCAATATCTTTAGTCTTCTCTTCAAACCATTTAGTTTTATGAATGCATAAAATATTTATCTTCTTATGAATCATAATATCAATTAATCCCATTAATTTGCTGGTAAGAGAACCTACATTCCAAGATCTAATTTTAATTATAGTTTCATGGACAATCTTCTTTGCCCACATCTGTCCATGATATGAGAATCCTTACCTGTTTAACATTGCACCCAGTCGCAGATGCAGCAACCCCTGCACGCTTCACGCTATACTCAGGCCATACAGCGCGTCACTTCTAGCGAACGCCCCATTATTAACACAAAAGATAAAATTGTGTAGTCATTAAGTCAAAGCAAACAATATCTCAATGATTAAGAATTTGATCTATTCAAAGATATTTGTGAGCGAAGACTTTCTGATTCTTCACAAATTTTGCATTGTCAGTTTACATGATTAAAATAATTTTGATGTTAATTGATCATTTCCTAGATAATTATAATTATGTGAACAAATCAAATGATAAGCTGCTAAATTATGTTATTAAGTAACTTGTACTGGAAGATAAGAATTGAAAATTGATGCTTGATGCATATGTCTACCTAAACAAGTTAACATATTGCTCACTGAGGAAATAGTCAATTATTATGAAAATTACAACTGCTCAGTACAATCGATGCAAAATTACTGGAATTAACTATTTATAAATCATAGAATTTACAATATTATATTATATTATTATGTGCTTAAAGAATAATTTTTAATGACTTCTTTTTTAGCTAATAATTATTTACTTCTAAACCCCTCTCCATAGCCTACCAATCCCACTCTACCTCCTTGTGGGGAGGTCACTAAGGCCCGTTTGATTCCCACCGACTTTTTTTTCGGTTTTATACGTAGGTGTAAGAAAGGAGAAGCATATTTTTTATTCTTCTCAAATCGGCGAAAATAGGACGGTGTGGCAAACTGTAGTTTTAAAACGTCACGTAAACAAACAGTTAAATGATAAGTTTTTCACCGATCCAAACTGAAAATGGAGAAATTACGATAAATCAAACGGGCCCTAATTATGATAATCTATTAAGGTCCAAAAAGAGTATCGACAGCTAAGATAAGACACCCTACATTCCCTCGACATTGTCATCATAATCTCTCTTTAAAATTTCATTTGAGACAATTTTTTTACTCCTTTCTTTCTAAAGCTATTTTTTATTGCAAAAATTTTTAATTCAAGAAATTTTTTATGAAATTTGTGCTAAAAAGTTGTTTTAAAAAGCTATCTAATGAAACACATAAAGCTCTTTTTTTTTTTTACCCATAAAGCTCATTGATATTGATGATTACAAACATAATGTTTAATGATTTGTTTAAGCTTAATGAAAGTATTGAAGATGGGCAAGATCTTATATGTGAAATTGCTTTTAGACTTAGAAAAAATTTGTTTAACTTCAAATGTTAAAGGGCATTTAACCTGAGCTTAAGTCTGCTCAAGTTAAGCTCCTAAGAGATTCTAAAATCTAATATAGGAAGAATTAATTAAATTTTATTTTAATTTATTTAGTTATTATCCATGTTTATGCTAAGGCATATTTTGAATCTGTAACTAAATTCTACAAAGGTTATTTTTAGAGAAAATATTTAAAATTTCTTTAAAATATCTATTGCATTTTGTGACTAGTTGATAAACCCTTCACAAGTCACTACTAAGTACCCACTCGCCAAAAAGTGATTACACTAAGGGGTTGTTTGATTGAATTTCAAATGGGTGTAAGATATTCCAAAATATCCAAGTGCAGAGGTTTTGAAAATTTTTGTGCTTGATTGGATGAAAAAGAAATACAAAGTAAAGTAAATATAGCATAAACCATACTAGTTCATTTTCAAGATAAATCAAACTCTCCTAATTGTGAGCGAGAATGGTTTACACCACAAGCAAGTTCGCTTGATCACCATCAACCACCATCGCCGACAGCTGGCTACCACCACTGCCACCCGCCAGCCACCAACCCCATCATTGGCCGCCACCAACCCACGCCGGCCACCATCGCCATTGCTGACTACCAGCACCACCGCCGTCATCGGCCACCAACCTTAGTCTACCACCGGTCACTACCACCACCTCCAGCCGCCACCCGCCATTCGCTACCAGCCATAGACGCCGCCATCTTTAAACTTTATACTATATTCATTTTACTTCAAACCAAATAAAAAAAATATTCACCTGAATTTACTTTAAACTCATCCAAACAACTCCAAAATATTTATTTTACATTAGATTCCTTGTTTAGCCAACTAAACAACCCCTAAGTTATAGTAAGCTTCAAATTTTTAGTTGGAGCTTAGCGGTTCTTCACTAAGTCACTAAAGTGACAGCTTGATGTAAACTATTAAATCGCAAAATAATCGTACACGCAAGAAATATCAGCGAGCAACTAACCAGTTATGTTAAGTCAATGAGTGTATAACATAAGCAAGCATGTTCTAAATTGTGTGCTTATGATGAATTAGAAATACTTGACTAAAGTGATATTGATATTTTTAAGAGAGTAAGGATATATGGAGTAATGCGCTATGCTAGTTTGACAGTAGCTTAGCTTGCGTGTTCATTGTAATTTTTATTGTGGTGGATTTCTTGCTCTACTCCCCAATAAGAGAGTGCATGATTTCTAAAATAGCTTTATAGTTTTTTTTTTTTTTTTTTTTTTTATGATATTAATAAAGTTTTGGTTTTTTTTTTTTTTTTAAATCACATTGGTTTGACAATCCAAAATGAACTTAATTGCATAACTATGATGATAATGGTTCGGCGGGAGAAGGGGAGCAGAGAGGCTGGTCCAACCCAACATGATAGCTAAGACCGAATTAGACCTTGGCCAGGCAAAACTCAACAGAACCAAGAGGGATTTCGGCCCCACCTTGTGCAGCCGAACAAAGCTATAAATCATTATGAAATGAGGAATTAAGGGGAAGCTATTTAGGGAAGTTTTAATTAAAATTGAAGGAAAGAATTCTAATTTTGAATTGAAATAGGATATGAAAATTAATTAAGTCAATAAGGGAATTAATTGTTGTTTTAATTCCAATTTGAATTCAAAATAAAAGATTGAATTAGTTAAGGCAGCAAAGCTATTTGGGAGGGAAATAGGAAGAGCTTATTTAAGGCTCGTTATTTTGTTATGAAGGTTATGGGTGTTTTGTTTGTTTGTTGTAGTTTTCTTCTTGAGGGCTTCCCAGAGGCGTCTAAGTTGATTGGGAGAGCCAAACTACCTCTCGAATAGTAGATCACTTGCATCTTTTATTATTGTTAAAGTATTAACAAAAAAATCAACCCCTATCTTTATGTTCTTACCGTTCTTCTTATTTACTGTGCTGTTTTCACTTCCAAATCGTATCAGATAATTGAAAAGAACCAAAAAATTTTGAACAGCACAGTGCAGTATTTGATCTGAATGTCAAAACAACCTAAGTCAAGAAATTATTCCATCATTCTAAACAGTAAAGATAGTGTAACAAAGGCAAGCACCATATCAAAACTTACTTTTCTATGGGAACCCACGAATCATAAAAAATCACAATGACAGCAACAAAAGTCCACGAAAACAATCAATTTGGCAAGTCATAATGACAGCAATTAGGGATTCAATGAATATGGATAACTAACCTGAGATTTCCCTTCACGCTTCACCCAAAAAGGACAAGCACTTTGATGAAATCGACTGCCAACATGAAGCAGCCCCTCATTTTCAGCCAAGGATTAATGTATAAGATTCAGGCAGGTGGCCTCAGCATAACATCTGCAACGGTTCACAATTTGACCACACTATATTCAATTAATGGAAAGCAAAAAATCAGAAACTTGGCTATACCAAAAAATCATTCATTTCAAATGTTGACAAAATAAAGCCAATTAGACACCACTAGCCATGTACAATTTAAAGAATATATCAGCCACAGATGTAATAGATACAAATTTCACTGTTCTAAGTTTTGAGGCAGCGGGTTTCATGTATTCTTAAGCTTCATTTGGGATTGTTTTCTTACCGCTTCTTAAAGCAGCTTTTTAGTATAAAAATTATAATTTTTGTACTAGAAAGCCGTTTTAAGAAATAGTAAGAAGGTCGTCCCAAACGAAGCCTTAGTTTCTATAGGAAAGAATTTAGAAGTTATATATCCAATTCGTCTATGAAGAAAAGGCCATAATCAGTTAACAGGAAATGATTTATTACAATCCTTAACATATCTAAAAAATAATTAGTGTAATAAAGTGAGAAAATTTTCAACTTATATCTATCATCTATGTTAAATGAAGTTCACTATCAGTAGTTGCTCAATCAATTTTTCTTCTAAAGAAGGATACAAATAACAGTGAATTTGGCATGCATATTTTCTCAAAAACAGAAAGAAATAACCAAATATGAATTCACCTACATCAGCCAAATACATATTCCATTAAAACCTATCATGTTAAATACATGCTAAGGCCTAGTCTGAGATCTGGTTAACATTTAAGCAAAGTTTATCTTAAAATTTCAATCTAGTATCCAGTTTTTTCAGGAAAAACATTAATCGCAAAAAGCGAGAACAAGTCTTTTAGAAAAAACTCACTAAAATCATAAATTGCACCTAGATGCAATTCGAGGTTTCCGCACTACAAGTCCTGTAAAAGTTGCTAATGTACAAGTGCTTACACAGGGGCTTTTTTGTTAGCATAACTCTACTTGAAGGTGCCAACTATGAATAATGAGATGCAACTATTTTTAATATATAAATGTAGCTATTTTGTAAAGTTGGTATGGCAAAAAAAGCACACAAAAACATCAAAACAAACATAAAAGAGCAAGTTTGCAGGTAAATAAACAAACTTAGTTGCAGGAAGTGTCATAGAACTAGCATTATTCATCTGCAAATGACATGAACTGAAACTTCAGAGAAATTAGATAATTCCCAGAGCCGTGAAGCTATCCACAAAAAGTTTGATAATCTCATGAACAACTGGATTAAGTTCCTAGTAACAATGCTTAAACATCACACGAGATGGAACAATGTCTTATTCAATCAAGAAATAGGAAGGGCAAACAGTCTGAAATTTTTTTTTTTCTTGTACATTAACACACAAATGAAGATTTAACAGAAAGAGCATAGCTCTAACAGTTCCACAAGTATATCCATCATTCCAGAATTAACAAAGATTCTCCAGAATACTATCATTGGATTCATGAGAGCAAGGGAGACCAAATAATAAGCTTGAGAGAGAATGCCCACCCACACTTAGAGGAAACATGAGGGTATTGCGGCCTCTCAAAGTTGTAAATTTACTTAGTTTTTTGACTGAACCATCAAAATTGATAAATATAAACCAAACACTGACAGAAAAATGATCTAGAAACAAAACTTACATATAAGAAAATAATGTTTTTTCTATCCAATTTGAATTCACCACCATGGCCAGATCAAAAGTATTAAGATTGATCGATAACAGCTGAAATAGACAGAAACTTAATTGCATTTAATTTCAATGATTTGACTAATATGAATGATAAAAATAATAACCGTTGTATAATTGAAAATGTCAAAAACCCCACTTAAAAGGAATTTTCAAAATCAAAATAGACTGCCTTGCTCTCAATAGCAAACAAATCCTTGATTGACAAATAAATGATTTTACTCATAAATAAGAAAAAGTAAAAGCTGTTGATCGACAGCCAACTAACTGTGAAATTAATGAACTTCAGTCTCCACCTAATGGAGACTCTCCAACAATTTTTAGGATTCCATCATAACCACAATGTTATTATGCTCAGTCAGACATAATCCGCCATCTAATGAAAATGATCTGCTTACGTTTCTAGGTATTTCAATTATGTTGATCATGATATTAATTCATTCTATTCATTTAAGATAGATTTGTTATATCCAGGGGCGGAGCCAGAAAATTTATCGAGGGAAGTCTAAATTATTTATTAAAATTTTCCCTCAATTTTTTTCATCCGGACTTGGGACCGACATAGTCAGTTTTAAAAAAACAATTTATCAATAATTATCCAAAAAAGTATAATATTATATATAATATAGTAAACAACTTATAATTTATAACGTCTAGTATTCATATTCTAAAAGAGTTAAATGATTACTTCTGATACATCCTCAAAAAATTATCTTAATTAGGCACGAATCTTGAGGAAAAATCAAGTTGGAAACTTCTGAAATTAACATTGGGACCATCCAAACTCCAATTTCAGCAAAATTATAGTTGAACTGAATGTCTCGGAAATACGAACCCAACGACACAAAATTCGACTCAATCCGAGTCCAAATGGGTCCAAATCAAGGGCCCGAAGCGGTGCTGGAGGGTTTGAACCATAATTTGGATTACCAAACGGTTTCCAAACGTGACAAGCTTATAGTCGAATCGAGCGGCTCGACGAGACGAATCCAACAAGCCAAGGATCACAGAATTCCGACATCATTAAGACCTTCAAATGTCTAGCAAAAGGTCCACGATCAAGGGATTCAATATCGGCCGTCCATCCAAACCACTCCTCATTTGCCCTTGATCCTCCTATTTACGGGTCATGTCACTCTAGGAAATCTATAAATAGACCCCCATTTCTCTTGAAAAGGCACCCCTAAGCCTAAGGAGAAAAGAGAGAGATCGGAGATCGCTCATACCTCCTTGCCTCCTCGACCACCGCCAGAGTTCCGTTAAACCACCACCTGACACCCGGAGTTCCGCAAGACCACCACCTGACTCCCCTGAGCTCCACAGGACCACCACCTGATGCCCGAAGTTCCGCAGGACCACCACCTGATGCCCAGAGTTCCACCGAACCACCACCTGACGTCCGGAGTTCTACCAGACCACCACCTGACACCCGAAGTTCTGTCAGACCACCACCTGACACCCGGTGTTTTGCCAGACCACCACCCGACGCCCGAAGTTCTGCTAGACCACTACCTGAAGCCGGAGTTATATCAGATCACTTCCCAGCACTAGAATTCTGTCAGACCACCGCCTAACGCCGAAGTTCTGCCAAACCACCATTAGACTACCAACCGATGCCCGAATTTTCCAAGTAACTCCGGACTTTCGACGGACCACCAAGTGACGCCAGATTTTCATCCTCGTTTACCACTAGATTTCAACTATACGGTTGACATTTGCAATTTGATCGCCCTCAGGGATGAGTCAGCCCACTATAATCTACTCAAATTCTAGTGGAATTATTTTCAACTAGGCTAGGCCCTGTGGTTTTTCCCTTTTCAGGGTTTTCTATGTAAAAAATCTTGCGTTCTTTGTGTGTGAGCTGGATATCCATACAACGCTAAGACGTACGATTAGTCGATTACAACTCTATCGTCACGTATATTCTAGCTCACAACAGTTTGATGTTATATGTGGGAAAACTTCAATCCCAATATCCTACGTACTACTTCAATGGCTAACAAGCATAGTCATCGCATCTTGGGAGCCTCCCACTCCAACTCACATCAATCTAGGAATCCTTCCATGAAACATGGACGTCAGACATCTGCCTCTTCTCACACCAGTGAGCGAAACCCTACTGAGGAAGGGACATCAAGACCCTCCTTGGAAGATCATATCATAAAGATAGAGGAATCTCAAAATGAGATCCTTCAACTCCTGCGAGAGACTTGAGGGCCGGTGCTAATACCACAAGAAGAGATTCTTCTCTCGCGAGATCCACCAGGGCTCGGAGATTCCCATTCCACCGCCAAGGATACACCCTCAAACACATCAAGACAACGAGCTTGCTGACACAACAAGCTCTACCCATTCTTCGTGTGCAGGCCGCCAACCTCGCATTCCTCCGGATGTCCCCAAGGATTTAGCCCGACAACACATTGCTGAACTCCCCTATAATGCTCTACGGCATGAACTACGAAGACTAGTTCGAGAGGAGTTTCCCGTAGAAAGTATAAGACAATCTCTTTATCAGCTGGACATCTCTTTATCAGCGGGACTTCCAAGAGTCATCACCTCTGACTGAAACCATCCTTCAACATTCCATTCCGACAGGATTCAAACTACCGAGCATCGATTCCTACGACGATACATCTGACCCATAAGAACATATCGATCACTTTAGGACAATCATGCACATCTAGCAAGCCTCTGGCACACTCCTATGCCAGATCTTTCCAGCTACCCTCAAAGGGCAAGCTCGAACATGGTTGTATTCACTCCCCGCCGGAACCATTCCAACATTCGTCAAATTGGCCAAAGTATTTGTCGAAAAATTTGTTGCCAATCAGAGAATGATCAGAGACTCTTCTCACCTTTCAGGAATTCGCCAGAATAAAAATGAGTCCCTCAAGGAACACTTTCAAATATTTTCTACTGAGGCCGGCAAATTCCTATGCCAGTACTTTTAAAGATTTACAATGAGGCCCTTACGAGAGCAAAATGCATGAGCGGATGCTCTTTCTAAACTTACAACATCAACAACGGGAGATGTCTACAAGAGGAAGTGTATAGAAAAGATCCACTTTCCGAGCATCCAAGGCCCATGGGTCATACAATCAATCGATGAGTCAAGAGAAGCTTCTTGGATCGATCACATTTTATCCTTCTTACAAGATGATGTTCTTCCCGAAGATTCAATGGTAGCAATATGACTTCGGAGGCAGACAACAAACTTCGCTGTTATTGGTGGAGAATTATACAAACGAACATTCACAGGACAATATCTCAGGTGCCTTCCTCTTTAAGAGGTCAATTATGCACTTCGAGAGTTATATTTGGGCATCTACATAGAGCATCTGGATGGAAGGGCATTAGCCCATAAGATTATGAGACAGGGGTTTTACTGGCCAATGAAGCAGGATGCACTAGAGTTTTGTACAAAAATGCAACAGTTGTCAGTTACATGCCAACCTCATCAATTTATCTGCTGTAGAGATCTCAGCATTACAGAGTCCCTGGCCTTTTGCCCAATGGGGGATGGACATAATGGGACCTTTCCCTATGGCCATCGGACAGCAAAAGTTTATCATCCAGGCTATAGATTATTTCACCAAATGAGCGGAGGCAGAACCTCTGGCAAAGATCACTGAAGTCAATGCCAAACAATTCTTATGGAAGAATATAATATGTCGTTTTGGCATTCCAGCAAAAAATATCACTGATAATGGGACTCAGTTCACTGGAAAGATCATTACAGCATTTTGTAAAGATCTTCATATTCAACTGGTATATACGGTCGTAGCCTATCATCAGATAAACAAGCAAATGGAAGTCACCAATCGGACTATACTAAAAGGATTGAAGACACGGCTGGAGAAGGCTGGGGCCATGGGTTGATGAACTCCTGAATGTCATATGGGCATATCGTACCACTGTCAGAACTCCAATAGGAGAAACCCCGTACAACCTCTATTTTGGTATAGAAGTTGTTATTCCTGTTGACATGAGAGTCCCAAGTCATAGAGTTCAAACTTTTGATTTCAACGACAATGAGAAAAAGCTTAGATATAACCTAAACTTCCTTTCATAAGCAAGAGACGAGGTGATGCTCAAGGTTGCTGCATATCACCAAAGAATTGCCCTTCACTATAATCGAAGGATGAAACCACGACGTATATCGATTGGAGATTTAGTTCTACGCAGCGTCGAGGTGGCAGAAAAAAGCCCCCAACATAATAAACTTTTCCACCTCTGGGAGGGTCCATACTTGGTGGCAGCTGTGGTGAAACTCGAAACTTTCAAATTGAAGAATGTTGAGATAAGGATGCTCCCTCGGACCTGGAATGTAGAGAATCTCTACAAGTACTATCAGTAGAGAATAGTAGTACTACTTGTTTTAAGTGTTGTATGTTTTCAGTGTTGAATGTCGTTTATCTCCTGTGTTATCTATGATGTTTGTAACTTCTTTATCCCTGAGTTATATCAGGGAAGTATGACATTATTTAATACAGAAAAACTCTGTTCCTTCATTTAGTTACATTATCACATTCTTCAAGTAAGATCACAATGATAATTTCATATATGATGTGAACTTCCATCTTGAATTTCTTGATTCGAATAATACGCAATTATTATTGCAACTCAATCATTAGACGATCAACCCCAGGGGAATTCGATCCGACCTCTTCCATACAGGTTAAAAAGCATCAAATAATGATTTAATTAACAAACTTGGATAGGTCAAAAATTCTAGGTGGGTGTCACTTAATTTTAATATCCTTGATTCGAGACACACGCACTCTTTGTTGCATCTCAATCACTGGATGATCAGTCCAGGGGGATTCGATCCAGCCTCTTCCATACAAGTTAAATAGCATTATATAATGCTATAATGAACAACATCGAGAAGGTCAAACATCCATGATGAGTGTCATTTAGATCTTGAAATCCTTGATTCGAGAAGCCTGAATCTCAATCACTGGATGTTCGATCCCAAAGGGGATCCAATCCAAGTTTCTCCACACGGGTTAGAATGCATCGTATAATGTTGTAACTAACAACCTCAGATAAGTCGAATGACTTAAAAGAGCATGAATGAAATCCACTCGAGTTGAATAAGAGTACTGAAATATATTTCACTAGTCAAGTAAAAGCATCAGCAATTCTTCACTAAATCATAGAAGATAACACATGTAAATACAAACGCCTAATACAAAACACTCACTAAGAAAGATAAAGTGATACAATTTGTGGAAAATAAAAACTATTCAATTTACAATCTTATCATCTGCCTCATGGGCAAAGGCCTTTGCAGTTCACTCTCTATCTCATCAACATCAAAATCTAAAGGAGAGTCATCCGAAGCCTGGTTGGGGGTCAACCCTTCAATTTCAACTTTGGCCTTCTGCTATACCAGGTAAACTCCCTTCAAGAAGACTCGGATCTACGTTGCACCGATACACCTATTTATGAAGGCGTATTGTATCTGATATATCGATACACGGATACGCCTCCGACACGCCATTGATACGTGTCGGATACCAGTCTTAACTTTACCAAACTTCACTCAAGCCTTCCTAGTGGAGACAGATGCTTCATGGTACAGACTGAGGGCATCACTCATTCAAAATTATCAACCCATTGCCAACTTCAGCCAGGTGTTAAGAGCCAGAGCTAGGCTGAAATCAGTCTATGAGAGAGTTGATCGCCATCTTCTTAGCCATCCAAAAGTGGCGACCCTACCTATTAGGCAGACATTTCATTATCAGAACCGATCAAAGGAGCCTGAAGTACTTGTTGGAGCAATGAATGGTGACTGAGGAGCATCAGTGGTGGTTGTCCAAATTGTTGAGATATGATTTCGAAATCCAGTACAAGCCAGGAGTGAAGAACAAGTCAGCAGATTCCTTGTCCAGATATATGGGGGAGCTGCAGACAGTGACAGTATCGATTCCTTTGATGCTAGATTCAGAGGCCATCAAGGAGGAGAGTGCTAGGGATGAGGAGATGGGAAATATCAGGAAAGATTTACTAAGGGAAGGGGGTAATCACCCATGGTACTCATTGGAAGGGGACAGACTGCTGTATCAGGGGAGGTTTGTGATGTCCCGAACCTCAATCCACATTCCAAACTTAATCCAGGAATTTCATGAGAGCATTGTTGGGGGTCATTCAGGGGTACAGAAGACATACAGGAGGTTACCTCGGAGCTGTACTGAAAGGGGACGCACAGAGATGTGGAGGAGATGGTGGCCAGGTGTGAGGTCTATCAGAGGAACAAATACCTGGCTATGTCATCATAAGGATTACTACAGTCGTTGGCCTTATCGGGACGAGTATGGGAGGATATATCCATAGACTTCATAGATGGGCTATCCCGTTCAAAAGGTTTCACGGTAATTCTGGTGGTGGTGGACAGATTGAGCAAGTATGCTAATTTCATTCCCCTCTAACATCCATACACCACGGTGACAGTGGCTTTAGCCTTTATAAGAGAGGTGGTCATATTGCATGGAATACCAAAAGCGATAGTATCAAATAGAGAAGAGATGTTCCTCAACCACTTTTGGAGGGAGCTGTTCAAATTACATGGGACATTTCTGAAGAGGAACACCGCCTACCACCCACTTACGGATGGCCAAAAAAAAGTGGTTAATAGGAGCTTGGAGACCTACCTGAGATGTTTTGTATTGGAGACACCCATGCTATGGGCCAAGTGGCTATCATGGGCCAAGTACTGATACAACACCTCTTATCATTCTGCTTCTCAAATGACCTCATTCAAGGTGTTGTACGGAAGGGATCCTTCCTCACTTGGTGCACTTTGGGAGTAACAATATTATAGTTTTTACAGTGGAGGAGTACTTGGAGGAGAGGGACAAAGTGTTAGAGGAGTTGAAGAGACATCTATTGAGAGCACAACAGATTATGAAGAAACAAGCTGATGGATATAGGAAGAACATCCAGTTCGAAGTAGGGGAGAGGATGTTCTTGAAGCTCCGACCATACAGACAGAAGACAGTCGCCAATAAGAGGAATGAGAAGCTTGCTCCAAGGTATTTTGGACCTTATGAAGTATTGGAGAAGATCAGAGTGGTAGCATATTGGCTAAAATTACCACCAACGACAACTAAACATCCGGTTTTCCATGTATCCCATTTAAGAATGGCAATTGGAGATTATGCAGCTAGCTCAGAGTTACTAGTGGCACTCATAGAGGACTTAGAGGTGATTTTGGAACCCTTAGACATGATGGGGGTTCGCCAGAGGGGAGATGGAGCTAAAGAAGTGTTGATCAAGTGAAAAAGCCTTCCGGACTACGAGGCTATGTGGGAACCTTATGAGATGATGAAATATCAGTTTCCTAATTCTCACCTTGAGGACAAGGTAATTCTTTGGAAAAGGGGTATTGATACGATTCTTCCTGAACCGTCCAAATGGGAAGGTTCAGATTTATAGAAGGCGGGCTAAGCCGCCTCCTTAAATCAGGCGCCCAAGCTTGTAGGCCCCCCCTAGGACAGAAATTAGAGAGAAGGAAGGGGGCAGCTAACACATAGGAAACTATTTTGAATTGGTTTATTTTAGGAAGCTTTTTATTGACTTTTTATTAGGAAGATATGTATTTAAAGATGCTTTGAGTTGTTCTTTTGGAGTTTTTCTTTGACGTCTTGGGCTCTAGATTCATTGTCTAGAGATTGGGAGAGAACGATCCTCCTCTCGAATTGAGGATCAATTGTATCTTACTTTGTGTTTGCTTTTACTTTGATTCATTTATTACAATTTATCATTTTGGATTGATTTCCTCAAGATTTTGGCATTATTCCCGCTGTTTTTATCAATTATTGTTAGAGTTGCTTGCGAACTCAAGTATTTCCTCTTGGATTACTTGCGAAGTCAAGTATTTCCTAACATTTTTCCATTGAATTGTAATGCATAAATGTTCTCCCTTCCAAAATATTTGATATCCCTATCAAATAATTATGGTCTCCCTAAGAGTATATGTGCTATTTCATTTAAAGCATCTCACACCATATATGGTACTCATAGATACCTAACTTAATAGGTACTAGGCACCTAGATGTGATGGATAATGAAGTGTGGTTCACCTAACACACAGTGATGAATCAGGATGGGGTTATGGCTTAAGTTGGCTTTTGAAAGTTGAGTATTGATGGTAGATACTTGCCACTACCCTTATTAATAACTAATTTGCATCTTTTATCCTTACACATAATAAATACGGAGAAAATATTTCTCCTCTAATCTTCATCCCTAACCACCATCATACCCATCCTAGTACTGACTTGATCTTCAACAGGCTGGCAAAAGAGTGTCATCATGGATATCCTCAACTTATTTCACTTTTTCATCTTCCTCCTCTAATAGCATAATTTATGCTTTATAATGATTTTGCGCGTGTCCTTTTTGGTAGCAAAATAAACAACCTCTTTTGTTCTCTTAGAAGTAGTTCATTGGTGATCTTCTTGGGTGGGGGAATTAGAAAATGAAGAGCCAACTCTAGCAGTAAACCTTTGGATTTGAAATGAGGAACCTGGGTATGTGGATGTTTGACACCGAGATCTAAATGCAGATGATGTTTTCTTATATTTTTCAAGAAGTAAAGCATTGTGAAAAGCATCTTCAAGGGTATGGAAACCTTGAAGCTCAACCTCATTTTTTATATCACTCCTAAAACAAACTATGAATTTATTGGCTAGTTGTCAATCTTGATCAAGGTAATTGGTCATAGCCACAAGGTCCTCACATGTGTTTATGTAGTCCACTACCTACATGTTCCCTTGAGCAGCTCATGCAGTTTTTTTTTCATGACTCCCAGCACAGTATTTAGCCCTCGGTATTTTTTTTTCATCCATTTTAAAAAGGTTCTACTAAGCCTTGCCTCTTTAGCTAAGATGATATTCCAATAAATTTTGGCATGACCTATTAATTTTATCTTAACAAAGGCAGTTCTTTGATAGTCATCCATTTAATATCAATTAAAAAACTCATTCATTTGGGTGAGTATATCAGAGGTGGCTGGAGATGCAGCAACATATGCAGATACAACAAGCTCAAATGTTAGAGGAAATGCGAAAGATGCGAGAGCAGATGAGTAGTCGGAGTACAGCATCATGAGGAGACTGAATCAGAGTAGATGTTATTTATTTTACTGATGTGGACATCTATATTTATGTGTTTTTGGACATGTTTAGTTATTTGTTCATTGGACATCTTGTTTTTTTTTTGTATTATTTGATATTTGTTGATGATACTCTTCTTGTTTATATTATTGCTTAAATGTTTATGTTTGATAATGTAATTGGTGATGTTCTTGATTTGAAGTGGTTGTATGAATGTATATAGTGTTGTTGTTTTATTTTCTTTGCAGGTTTAATTGTGAAAATCAGTTTTAAAAGGAATGTTGTTTTTATTTTGTTTATGCTACAGATTTTCGGCAGAATTTGCGACGATAACGTAAGCCAACGGAACGACGTCTATTAGCCGGCGTATTATGCTCCAGTAATTCCAATGTATACTTTCCGCCGGAAATACAGGCGTATCTTTTTTCGGAATACAGCAACGAAAAAGGCGTCGACTGATTTTTTTTTTTTTTTGTCGGCATTTCGTCGGAAAAACCACTAGAAATGTTTCTGGCGTAAAATTTCGCCGGTGTTTTCTTTCCTACGCGCGAATTACCGTCAGAAAAATTTGCGTCGGAAATGTACCGGAAAGGTATTATTTCCAGCATTTTTTTGTTGTTACCAGGTATCCGCCGGTAATATCGCATTTTCCTATAGTGATATTTCAAGAAATCTATTAGGATTAAACACACCATCATAGGTTTTGTGCTTCTACATTGTCCTTCTTCATGGGACAAATGGTTGGACATGTAAGTTGGTGCTGCTCAGGGCTTACAAGTGTGTAGTTAAACTCATAATTATCTCTTGTAATTTTTGGAAGGTTTCTTGATTTAGTAAAGGTAACCTCTGGCCTTGTAGATAAATTTTTCACATGATTAATGCTAGTAAATTTTAATGACATGTTGTATGTACGGTGAATATACTATAAATGTAATACATGGGGAGGAAAAAAATTATATTTTTATTAAAACATGAAATCAAAGCTTGCTGTAAATTTCGAAAATATGCTTAAAATGTTGTTTTAAAATTTTTAAATCCTTCACTTTAATGTAAGGAACAATTAAATTTGAGTAACATAAGATTGCTTGAAAAAATTTTCAATAAAACCTAAGCTTGCAATGTGTACGTCTACTATTGATAAGAACCTAGGTAAGTGAATCACTCCCTTTCTAATATGATTTTATCCTAACAACATAAAGGTAAGATAAGTTAAAATCGTAATTATATTGGCACATATAAAATTTTTACTTATTTAAAATTTAAAATATAAAATCTAAATTTATTATTTCCTATCCACAACACCAAATCAATCACCCGCACTTAATGTCTCATTTATTGAATATTCTCATTTTCATTTCTCTTTAGCGGCTACAACTTTGAATTCACAACAATGCCCGATGTCATCTCAACATCGACGTCTGACATTGTTACAACATCAACTTTTCAAAATAATCTCCATATCAAAGTCTGACATCGTCTTTACATTAATACTCGATGCTAGCAATTTCTACACCCACAACTTGACATCTCATCTTTGTCCAAAGCCTTCTCAACATCGACGACCAACGTCCTCTCAACATCGAGGATAAATGCCCTATTAACATTGGCATCTAATATTTGCTGCATAACATCAATGCCCAACTCTCGACAAAATTGTCATCTCCTCTCTCGATGACTGATAAACGACATCAACGCCCGACTCTCGACATCCTAATATTAATCATTTTAAGCACAAATTCTAATTAAATGACTTATTATTTCTAAATTATTTTTAAAATTATACTTATTCATTTTTATACACTGTTTTTAAAATATAATATCTATAATACTGTGTCTAACCCGTGTCCATGTCCAATATTTTCAATAATTGACGTGTCCCGTGTCGTCGTGTCCGTGTCTGTGCATCATAGCTCTCCACCCTAGGCTCTGATAATAACTTTAGTGTGGCCCCAATTGGGTTTAGGCTACTTGGGTTGTTATGTTTTAGCTTGTGAATCTTCCAAAATATGTTAGGAATGATGTATAAGCCTTCGGAAGGTTGGAAATTTGGTGGTGTTGATGTTCCATACAAAGGAAGGTGCAATGTAAGGGTTTTGGAATCTGGATGAATTTTGACAATATGACTGTTTTAAAGGCTTCAAATGGTGGGAACTCCAAAACTTGAAAATACTTGAAAATGGAAGAAGAGTACCTTAAGAAAAATCCTGTAGATTCTTATTAATTTTCAAGGAGTTTTGATTTGTCAGATGAGGGCTAGAATCTAACTCGGTCAAATTTTGTCCAAGGTTGGCTAAGAGATTTAAGTAGGATTTATGATGGGATTTTATGGGGAGAATGTTGGGGAATCAATGTGGGATAGTGAGGTGGTAAGTGGTAACTGTATAAGAGTTCTACAACAAAGAAAAAATTTTAATTAAAAAGTACAAGCAATTCCTACTCACCAATATAGCAAGGTTAAAAAGATCACCAAACCTCCTTAAGTTTGAAGGCCGGCCACCAAACCTCCTCTTCTCAAGAGAAACTCCAAATTTTGCAAGCACAATGAAGTTATTTTTCTCTTCATTCCATCAGGCTTAAATAATTTCACATATTACATTTGAATTATATAAAAGGAAGGAAAAGAAGAGAGGGGAGGTGGCCACACAAGTGTAAGAGAGAGTGTGTTGTAACTTTCAATAACTACCATCTCCTTGTCTTGGCCGGCCAATGAAGTAGAGGTTCATATTTATTTTGAATTAATTCATTCAAATAAATATGTGTACATAAATTATCATCACATTCCCTCCAAGATTTAAAAATCCAAAATTCAATTCATCAAAATTTTGAATTTTACATTTTCACTTTGTAATTGGTAGTACTATTCAAAATCATCATAATAAAGTTTCTTAAAATATTTAACACACACATAAACATAAAATTAAAATTATATTAAATTGCTTTGCTCCTTATCCTTAGTCCTTGCATCTTCTTAGATTCCTTCTTACCTTGAGCTTTGATGGTTGATCTTTTTTTTTTATGGGCATCAAATATTGATTAGATAATTGGATTGAGGGCTGCTCTTTATCAATAGAAATGAAAGAGCAGCTTTTTGATGTTGCATGGCATTCTTCTTCCTTGGTGAGCACACAATACTTCAATGATTTGGGATGACATATACAATTGAAAAGAAATATTCCTTCGATTCCATCTGATGATAACAATCTTCTATATTCTCTCATCAATGATGTTCACTTACCATTTTCCAAATATAATCCATGATAACCCTGCAGTTACCAAATATGAATAGGTTTCTGGTCAACCTAGTTTGGATCTACGTTATATTTTATATGGGTTTTGATGGCTGACAGTTCACCAGCCCTTGGTGAATAAATTTGCTAAAGAACTCGAGCTCTGGGATGCACTGGATCAACAGTTCACTTCTCATCATGCACAGCTCACCGGAGGTCGCTCGAACTCCTAATCAGAAGGATATGGAAAGCTAGAGAAGTTCAGGGACTGAAAGCTCCCCCTTTGGGGAAGCATGCACGTATTAAGGAATTCAAAACACTTCATAAGAGGAGATTCCAAAGACTTCCCCTTTATTCTATCTCCCCTATCTCTCCTCTCCCTCACTAAATTCATATGAAAAGTGGATTCCAATCACTATCTTACCCTCCCTGAAATTCCAATCTTCTACAGCATTCACGCAATAAAGCCCGCACTATTGCAACAGGTCCAATCCTCTCCTTTATTTTCACAAACTCTTCACTTAAACTCTAAAGAGGGAAACCAAGCTAATATCAAGGGCAACAAGCGGATGATGATCAGGAAGAATTCATCACCAGCAATGTTAAATTTGCATCAAAATTATTACATAAAAAATTCTCATACAATGTTTATATAATATATGAAAAGGACATCTTTGAATATCACATGGGTTAACTCAAAAGCAGGCTAACAAAATCTTAACTTGGATAAGCCAAACTGTACTGCGTATTGCAATGGCGTAACAAAAACAGAAATGTGTGTTGCAATGACCTCTCATTACAGCTACTATTTGATTAATTCAGACAAAATCTTATAAACGGATTCATATTTGGAAAACGAAAGAATAAAGTTTATCATGATGGTCAGTTATTTTGTATGGAATGTACAAAACCGAGTTGAGATTTTTAATGGAGCTGTGGAAACCAAAGAAGGGCTTGCAGGTAGTGAAAAACATATTCAGAACTGATGGGCTTCAACTTTCATTGAAACTAACCTCATTTATTAATGTAACATGTTACAACTGAAGAAGATCTTGGAATTGAGCGCTTGAGCACCAGGTGACTTTTTTTTTTTTTTGTCTCGAAGAGAGTACAATTTGGCAGCTAGGCCATGAATTTACCTGCTCTATCTTACAATTACAGTATATACTATGAAGTGGACCTTGAAGATGGCCCTGCACTTGAAGATAAGCTCCTCACAGCTACCTTGACTGCACCCACAGCACCAAGCTGCCTGATCGATGGGCTCAGCCCATGCTCATCATTCTTCAATCCCTCATCTATCTGAACTCCAACATAAAATGCAATCTGCCCATGGAACATAGAAAAGTTAAAAGGATGCTTCACTCTCAACTCACCAACTTCATGTGCGCAACAGTGGAATCAGATAAAATATTTATAGGGAATTTACCTACTGAATAATAAATCACAGTCCATTCGTAATTACTACTATAAAAACTAGTCTACTAGAACCAACCCGGTAAGAATTTTGTGTTTGCCCACATAAAAGATAAATATTTGTGATGTTTGGATTGTTAAATGTTTAATTAAGTCTAAAAGATTTGGAATTGAATTAGAAAGAATAGAAAATGTTCAATGAAAAAGTTTATTGAGAGTGTTGCGGTGCTATGCTTGGCATTGCTATGGCGTTGCCCTCTCTGTATGGAGGGGAAGGTACTTCGGCAGCGATGCTGGAAGTAGGTGCTGCAGCGTCAAGCCCTCCATCTACAGCATCTGAAAATTGTATGGAGGGGAAGGTACTTCGGCAGCGATGCTGGAAGTAGGTGCTGCAGCGTCAAGCTCTCCATCTACAACATCTAAAAATTTTGCACCGAGCGCTGTGGCGCTGTGGGAAGGAGCGCCACAATGCCGAATCGAAACTTATATTTTTAAATAAATATCTAAAAGCATTTCATTTAACCCATTCCAATTGCCACTCACCAAAAAAATTGGGAGAGAGGTCGAGAGAGAGGATAAGAGAAAAAGAGGAGAGAGAAAAGATAAATTTAGGATTTGGATGGCACAGAGTGGGATTCGTATGTTAGGCCAGTTTTGGGAATTGCTTGTATTAAGATAGGCTCCTAATACCCTATTTCTGATTTCAATTTTGAAGTTTGTATGGGTAGATTTGAAAAAAAATGTGGTTTTATTAAGTTTAAGAAACTTTCTATCATGTAGTTTTTGGTAAATTGTACAATACTTCTTTCTGATCATTTTATAGTAAAAAAGTAAATTTATACCAGTTGACTTTGTGTATGTAAAATATTGAGTATTTTATAAAGTATGTGGCATTTTTGAAGGTATCAAAAAATCACACGACTTGCCAATCCGATCCAAATCCGAGCCAAAAATTTTAGGTTCAGGTTGACCCGTTAATAAATGGGTAAGTTTCGGGTTAGATTTTTTAACCCATTTATAAACAGTTCAGATTCAGGTTGACCAGCAAGCCCATTTTTTGACCCAAAAATGACATGCTTAATATTATTTTTTACTTGTAAGTATAATCTTCTTGTTTTTAATCAAATGTTCTAAAATTTATAGTCAATAGGTTATTAAAAAAATAAATAAAATGGGTTAACAGGTCAAGTTGGGTCATTTAGGTTGCTAACAGGTCGAATTCATGTTGGTATTTTTGACTCATTTATTAAACAGGTCTGGTTCGGGTTGACTGAATTTGAATTAAGTTAATTTCAGATTGGACCAGAACCAGACTCATCAACCTGTTTCAACATCCCTAACACTTCTAGCATCGACTACAGTGCAATCATTACTTTAAAATAATATTTTAAATAACCTCTATGAATAGCTCTGAATGGAAAATGTTTGAGTATGCATGCAAATTTTACATATATTCTCTCCTGAAATGTCGTACATGTGGCAATTCATGTATGTCCAGGTTCATGTTAAATGTTGTATATGTGTATTAGACATGTTAATATATGCATGTGCATATCATGTTCATACGACGGAAGTGATGATCTGAGAGATGATCAAGTACACTACAAGTAATACTATAAGGGCCCTTACATGTATATGTTTTTGTATCTATTCTTTTTGCTCAATCGGCCTTGTGCAAGTGTGAGTTGACCAAGTCAAAGTATAAGTGAAATTAGAGTTATAAACAGGCATCGGGATATGTGCATATCATATTTCATATATTGAATTACAAGTTTATCAAGTAATGTATATTGACACCTATATTCAAAGTCAAGTTATACAAAAGATAAAGTTTCTGATGTTAACATTCAAGTTCAAGTGATTCTTAAGTTACATTATGGTTTATATTTCTGATGCAATTTTTCAAATTCAAGTAATGTTTAAGTTCAGAAATATTCTGGGATAATGCATTTCAAATATATGTTCAAGCCCAAGTAATCTATATGTACCATTTTGATAAAATTAAGTGTATAAGTATAAGTAAATCACATGTTAATATTTTATGAATGTTAAAGTCATCTTCTTTTCCACCCATAAATATTATCCAATGTAAATTGTGAAATCTTTTATTATTTTGTGTATTTATCTAAATACAATTGTAAACTTTGATTCCTTCAATAGGACTTGGATAGCCTACTGAGCAAAAAGTTTGCTCATTTTGTTATTTACATGTTATTTCAAGAAAGGGAAAAGAGAAAGCAGAAGCTAAGTAGATTAGAATGGGTTGAAATCAGGGTCCAGTTCGGGACAAGTTCAAAGTTAAAAGTATTTATTTTGATTAATCCAATCAATTAGTTACATATTTTGGATGCACTGAAATGTATTGGATTAATGTATATAATTCTTTTGGAGTGAAATATGAATGCAAGTTATATCTTACTTTCTAAAATTTTGGATGTTTAGTGACTATAGTGTATGCAAATTTTGATAATGAGATAAATAAAATTAGGCACAATTATTCCATTAGACATTTGGCGCATGACACCATGTCATTCACAGGGATTTCTATCTGTGATAAGCGATGATTCACCATTCCTTACAGCAAGGAATCTCCTTTAAAAATTATTGTCCAGAGGAATCCTACAAATTGCAGCGGTTTAAAATTGTTGAACTCAATAAGCATCCATACTTTTACTTCTAGGAAGAAAATGATGTATGCTTTCAGCTTTCCAAAAATTATACAGTTGACGGATCTTTGTTGTTTTAAGAGCGTAAATAAGTGAACAAAACACTCTCAGCAGCGCTTATACAGAAGAGTATATCAAATTAAACCAAACTAAAGTTATCAAAAGATGATAGGAGTTTAAGTTCAAGGATGGGACCTTGCCAGATGAATTTCGAACAGGTGATATATGTAGAAGATTCCAGAAAGAAGTTCCATCTTTCCTGGATTTTAATTTAAAAAAAAAACATGATTAAGGACCCAAAAAGAGTTAATACTTTTCAAGCTGAGAAAATTGACTAGGTCATGCACCTGTAATTCAGAATCCGGACTGTGCAAGCTTTTTCGGCAAGAATACTTTCTTTTATCTGCAAAATGGAATAAATATATTATATCAGATAAAAAGAATACCAAGAAATACAAATCCACTAAATGGATGACCTGTTTTTCTGCCAATAATACCTGTTGCAAGGCCTCAACAGCTGTGTTAGGTCCGCCTAAGAACCTGCAATTCCTTCCTAAAACTTCATCTCTAGTGTAACCTGCAGATGTAAGAATAGTTGTTGACTAAGCCTAATTATTCTTAAATTTATCTTGAAGCTATCACATAAAATTTACTTTTGTCGCAATAGAGAATTCCTTGTTCTATAACATCACACCACCCATTCTTCTTTCAACCCGGTGCTGTGAGAATAGAACAGGTAAAAAGGTTGACCAAGCAACACTAGCCATGATTTCTTCCAAGAAAAACCCAGTCAACTATTAATTCACACACAAAAGGTGCAAAAGAAAGAGTTTGTACTATTACATTGCAATAATAGAAGATATCCATTTAGTTTACGACTAACAATTTGAGATTAGTATCTCATCATGAGCATCAAAAAACATTGATCGTAATTTGATTTTCAAGGCCAATTGACCCTACCCTTCACTTGGAGTACATGTGCAATAGGTTCATCAATCCAAGAACATAATCTAGAGTTATTAATATAAAACTCACGTTTCATGGCATAAATTTACCAATATTTCTAATTTAAACAAAGGGAGAAATCTGAATTTTATTGTCACAGTCCATATATTTTTTTCCCAAGGATGCAGGATGCATGCATGTTCGCGGCACACAGAATAACCAAACAGCTTTAAAATGAAGTGGATAACAATGCAATAATAAGAATTGATGACAATATATGATTACCATAGAGATTATTAGGCTTATTTTGGGACAGCTTTTTTATTGTTTTTGAAAGCAGCATTTTAGTATAAAAATTTTATGTTCAAGAATTTTTTTACAAAAAAATTGCTTTAAAAAGAAGTAAAAAAAGCTATCCCAAAGAAGCCATAATATCATTTTCTTTACACAAACCAGAAAATAAAGCGTGAAAGGGAAGAGGGAAGCACCTGTCAGACTTAAGAAGGTGTCACTAGCATAGACGATTGGCATATCAGGTAAAAGAGGATCAGTCCTGTAAGACAAACTATATATCCTTCAACATTTCAAACAATGGAAAAAGACAGTTGTATATTGATATATCCTAGCCCTACAACAAACACGTTTTTGCAAAACTCACAATACAAAGCTCTGTTTGATTCTACCGAGAGAAGTGCACAAGGATGAAGACAGAGAAGCTGTGCCAGCCTTGGGACTACATCTATTTCCACAGACAACTCTGCCCGTAAGCTTACTATACTGCGCCAGCTTCGATAGTATCTCTGTAACGCCATCTACTGCTTTCTGCTTCTCTCGATCACCAGCCTCCCTCCGCTCTTCCCCCTCCAAGCCTGCAATCGACTAGATGAGATAAAATTCCTCAACAAAATCAGCTCAATGCAGTCAGGTAACTAAACGGACAGCATTCCAACGGATCCTTCGCTAAAACACCGTGTACCTCTATTATCCGAATCGTCATATGAATCGAAGGGAAGACTACACCGGAACTCTAGATCAGAGCGCACCTCATTCCTACACGCCCCGAACAATAGTCCTCCCCTCACCGCAAGTCGCGTGCAGCTCAAAACCCGCCGAGGGATCGGTACTTGCACAGACACAAAGTGAACTAGCCTGCCATCGTCTCTTCCAAAAACCGGACAAAGCTGGAATAGAATCCAGTACGACGTCCCATCCTTCCGATAGTTCAATATACTAATCTGCATCGCCCTCTCCTCCCGAATCGCCTCCCTAATCTCCATCACCGACCTCCGGTCAGTATCTGGGCCCTGAAATATCCTCCCATTCAGGCCCACGACCTCCTCGCGTGAAAAACCCGATACCGAAAGAAACCCGCGGCTCGCAAAGACGATTGGGTGGCCTGCTATGTACGGATCGGTGATGAGGAAGCTGAGATCATGCGGCAGATCGTCGAGGGCCTCCATAATCCATTCCGAATAGCGGGAAGTGAGGGATTCAAGAAGATGCGTCTCGTTGCTTCCCATCGCCGCTACCGCCGCCGCCAACGGCGATGGCAAACTGCTCTTGCCCCGCCCAGCACAACACTCGTCAACACCGCCGATCGGAAGGCAGCAAAATGCAACCATATGCTCGTAGGGAGCACTGAGATTGGTGAGGAAATCTCCAATAGAAGAAGAACGAGAGCGCGAGGGCTTACTTCGAAGCTGCTCAATCGGTTTAAGGATCTGATTAAAGAAATAAGCCGACCGTTTCGAGGCGGTTTATCCGAAAATTCATAAATCTATTTATTTATGTGCATTAGAGCAGTCTGTTCACTGTTTAATTGGTTGGACAAAGCCACCTGACGCTTCATGCTCATCCAATTAGAAACAAATTTTGAGCGGATATTTTAATTAAAATTTAATAAATAAATTTTCTTAAGAATTTATTTATTTTACTATCTATATATTATATTTATAATTAAATTTTAATAAGAATATTTCAATTCATTTTTCTCCATCCAGTTATTAAGATTTTATTCAAAAGTAATATTATTCATTTTTAATATAGTCTTATCAGTCATATCAATAATTAGGCGTCATGTAGGATTACTCTCAATTATTTTTTTTTTAGATATAATAAAAAAATTAAATATATAAAATAATATTATTTTTATTTTATTGAATATCTTATATGATGCTTGAAATCCGGTGTCAGGAACAATGGCATTGTCGATGATGGGGCCGATAGTGATTCCAATGATGATTACAATGACTATTAGCAAAGAGGCAGAGTGTAAGAGAGTCAAGTCATTTATGAGTTAGTTAGGCTAAATAAATGGCTCGTTAGTCAAGCTTGATAAATTAATAATCCAAGCTTGAGCCAACGTTGATTTGACTCATTAGCTCGCAAGAGAGCTCTTTTAAAAAATATTTAAATAAAATATATTAGCATTCAAGGTTTTAACTACAAGGTTGTTAAAAAATATTTAAATATTATATTCTATTTTTTATATAGTTTGTTTACTTAGTTTTCTTCTTATAATTTTATTTATCATTTATAATATGAATCGCTTGAATCATAATAGTATTCTTATCTTTCATAAAAGTTAAAATAGAAGCTAAAATTAGTAATATGCAAAGATGAGGATACTCAGCGGTAGATGGTTTTACTCTTAGAGACAAATGTAACATGTATAGACGTAAAAAAGTTGGAGTAGCTTGCGAGTTAGGGATTACGTGAGCTGAACCAGTTTCGCACGGATTGCTTGCTCTCAACTGTTAATGAGTTTCACAGTCGATGCTTATCGAGCTCTCGAGTTCGGAGCAACGAGCATATAATCAAGCATTCAAAGCTCTTCTATTTAAACGAGCCTTCAGCTAGCTTAGCGGTTCGAAAGTTTTGTTGAGCCACTCGATTAATTAAAACATAATTCAAAATTAATTTTAAATAAGTATTGTTAAAATACTTTTAACATTTTTAAACAATTGTAGTATTAAAAAAAAATAAAAATCGAAGCTTCGTTAAATGAGCCTTGAGTAGAGCAACTCGAGCTTGAGTAAGAATGAACAAGCATATCCAAATTGAGCAGAGTACTTGAACTTGAATCAAACCATTACACCCCTAGCTCCAATGGCATATAAGAAAAAGAGAGTCACTTAGATGGTTTTGTTCACAATAATTATGATCGGCCATTCGATTGCTCAGTTAGGATGAGCATATGGTATTGGATTTGACCTATGTTAAAAAAGGTAGAGACATACGTAAAGAGTTTATTTGGAAATAAAAAGTATTAGAAATGATTTTTTATTATTATTGCATATTAGAATGAAATGTTAACTCTTAAAATGAACACAAATGGAGAAAAAAAAAAGATTTAGTATAACTAACCAGCATGTGGATAATGCTGATATGCTTGTGTTATTGTAGTCTTATTAAGAATCGAGGCTGAACTCCTGAGCGGCTCAACTCATTGAATAAAGCTCGAGCTACAAGCTAAGACTGATTAAGTTAATCAAATTATTAAACTTAAGTCAAAAGTGAATCGAGCTCAATCAAGAATTCATGGTTAACCCAGGAAGATACAATGAATACGATCGTACTCCAAAAATTAGCTGATGCGGCAGAATCTGAGGTAAAAGCTAGTTGGGAACTAAAAATTAATTCGGGAGCATGATGAACTGCCGATGCAGCGATCTACACAAACGAAGCGTCTCGAAGAACAAACCAAGACAACAAGATCAAACCCAATCCGAGCCCAAATAGTCCGAATTAAGGTTCAAAGCGCTGTGAGAAGGTCAAACCGAATTTGAAGTACCAAAACGGTCTTCCGATTTTGACGAGGCAACTCTGAATCGAACGGCTCGACGAGACGAATCCCAACAGGCCTAAGATCACATCGAATTCCGACATCATAACGGCTTCAATATCCAACAACGTGCATGATCAAAAGGATCGATATCGGCCGTCCATTCAAACACTCCCTGTTTGCCCTTGATCTCACAGCATAATTTACGGGCTGCCACTCCAAAAAAAAACTTAAAATAGAGCCCTCATTCTACACAAAGGACCAGTAAAGAGAGAAGAAGAAGAGAAGGAGAAGGAGAAAGGGGAATTATGAGATTCCTCACTCTTCACCACCAACGCGGAGTTTTCCTGCCGCCTGAAGACGCGCGAACTCTGCCGGATTTTCAGGAAACGCAGGAATTCGCAGAATTTTGTAAACTTCCTGGGAGAAACAAAATTGTTATTATGATTATCCCAAATGTGGGACGAATCAGCAATCTATAATCTGCAAAATCACTAGTGGAACTTTACAACTGGGCGAGGCCCGTGGTTTTTCCCTTTTTTTCGCTTTCCACGTAAAAACATTGTGTTCACTTTCTCTTTTTGTTGTGTGTGAAATTACTCGTGCAAACGTAGGACGCGAATTTACAAACTCTACCGCCGCGTATATTCTCGCACGCAACAATACTCAATAACAACGCGTTGGCAACGAGTTCCAGTTAAAAAAATACTGGCGATGATGACTATTGATGGTGATGAGAGCTGCCAGCAACAACAATAGTGGGGGCAGGTCGTTTGTAGCCGCCTCATATTATTTTTTATTTTTAAATAATTAAAAATACTAAATATTATTTATTCTTAAAATAATTTGATTTTTTCAAAATTAAAAAATAATAATATAAGAAACAAATATCTTCATAAAATATAAAAAAGACAAAACCGACCCTTAGCTTAGGCTAAATCTTATCATAGTAATTCATACCTTAACGTAACTAAAGCTTTTGTTCCTGTCCAAACTTCTGAGAAAAATAATTAAAAATAAATTACAAGTCAGATTAATTCGAGCTACGTGTTGAAGACCGTATCATATATTTCTATAATTTTAAATATATTTTATAGTTTTTTTTTACACTTAGGTCAATAGATAAGAACGTAAAGACTTATAACTTTTTTTTAATTGAATTTCAAACTAATAAATTATTAGGGAAACAAACTTCCATTATTGAGAGAGATTATTTTGTGCGGTGTTCAAATGACATCGAAAGCTATTCGATTGCCATGTCAATCCCAATGTATTGTGAATTAGATGAATGCACGTCCAGATTAGCCTCTAGTGAGTTGAATACATTTAACATGTAATGAATTTTTTCACGTTGTAGAAGATTTACTATATCTTTATATTTACTAAATTATGTATATTTTGTTTAAATTATTAATTGCTATAAATATTATTTTTTTTTTATTTTTGATGAGTTTTTAAGTTCTTAAATTTATTTTAATAGGAATATAATATATAAATAATTAATTAATATATATATTCTATTCATCTAAGAATAAGTTTATATGTTTTAAAATTTCTAATAATGATATTATAATTAGAATACTTTCTTCTAAAGTTTTTATAAATAAATAAAGAAAAGTACATTGAGATATTCAAAGAAAATTAAATAATAAAGGAAAGCCAATTCAAATGATAGTATCCAAATAAATAACTTGCAACATGCAAATTGAGGATGTCAAAAAAATAATTCACTTTTTTAAATGAATAATAAAATATATTATAACTTTTTTTTTTTAATTATGCAAAGGAAGTATAAGAAAAAGTAAATCATCACATATTCCTTAAATATCAATCATGTTTTGCCTAGTCAACAATACATTGTGGGAGGGTGCATTTTTTAATTTAATTAATAAAGAATTTGTAAGTAATTTATTTAATAATTTTTTTGAAAGTTATTGTTAATATTCTTAATTAAAAAATTATTACATCAATTTTATATATCATGCAATATCTAGCCTTTTTGACACTCATCATGTCATACCCTTTTGAGTTCACATGCACTATGATCCATGCACCATAGGATTTATATCTTAAACATAGGTTGTATATAGGCCTCTTCTTTTTGTTGTAAGTTTAGGATATATCCATCTCTTTTTCCTTAAGGAATGGTGCCCTTTACACTGATAGGGCGAATTAGATGGCATTCCTTACTCATGGAAGATGTATGTCTAAGCTTCTATCTTCTCTACTATATTGAGAAGATAGTTGGGCTTTTATGGTCACACATGACCAAGTTATAAGTACCATTTTAATATCTACTTTATCATATTGAGGATATATATGGTTAGGCTTGCTTAATCCCACTCAATCGAATTGTAATTCAAATTCCTTGGATGTCTGATCCACTATATTGATGAGATATTCATGATTCTCATCATAATTTGATGTCTTATTAACCACATTGAAAATATATTTAGGCTTTTATTGGTTACACATGACAAGTTGTAGGTCCAATTTTTGATATCTCCTTTAAAATATTGAGAAAGTGCATGAGCTTGTTTAGTTATATGCTAATAAATTATAAGCCATATTTTGACATCACCTCTATCACACTAAGGAGATTTGTCCCACATGACCAAATTGTAAGTCACGTTTCTTAGATGTTTTCTCTACTACAGTGAAGAGATGTCTGGATCTTCCATATCCATCTCATCTTCTCTATTATATTAAGGAGATATTCAGACATTTTAAACCCCACAAAATTGAGTTATAAGACCAATTTAGGTTGTTGTCTCCGCCATATAGAGAGATACCTTCCTTTCTTATCCATTAACCTTAGAGCCTAGGTAGTATTATCAGCCTTGGCATATACCATCACACAAAGTCCAACTTAGGTTTCTCCCACATATCATAACGAAGTGTAATTTCTATCTCTTAACGTAAGACTAGGCCCACCTGCTTAGTTTATTAGATCCTTTGAATAAGGTAACCAATGATTGTTAATAATGATCCCTAGGCCACCACATGATTAATTATATTAAGGATACTAATGAACCCAAAATAATGGAATCAAAAAATTTTGATCGAGGGCATCATACCCACTTAGTAGGTTAGTCCTCACTTTCCTAAATCTAATAATTTCTTTTACTCTAGATAAGTGCTACCACATGACACTACACATCAATCTTAGACACATCCTTATATTCAATATAAAGTTAAAAGTCACCCTTTTGAATCCTTTTCAAAAATTTTGAGTCTACATTTCTTGATTGATAAGAACATCCTTCCTTGATCCTTTATAGAGAGCCCTATAAGACCAATTCTAACTTTAACTTGACTAAACCTATATTAAATATGCATGATTTAAACACAAGCATTAACTTCATAATCAAGAGTATTCTCGGACATACTCAAGATGTAATTAACCTTAGGAGCTTGCTCTTTTAGGAAATCTCAACCCCAAAAATTAAAATAAATTATATTTGGATCCTTATAGCAAGAATATCTGAGATATATTACACTTAAGTTTCCTTATATTGATGTTTGTGGGCTTACAAAGCATATTAATCAACTACAAGCAGTCATAAACTATTGTGCCATAGGCATTTTTTAAGCTCATAGTAACACTAGGAATACCTTTAAGAAGAAGTAAAACCTTTTGATTGTAAGCATAAAGGTTGAATATTGACACTTAGTAAATTTAAATACATGGTTAATGATTAATTGAGAATCATCATAAACGTTGATTATACTAATATTCGTTCATAAAATGGCCAATTCTAAGCATGTAATGAGGGCTTTGTATCATGCCTTATTATTAATATAAGGAACTATTAAAGCATAAGAATATGATATACTTCCTCTATTTGAAGATATGAATTTCAGTCTAATTCTTGCTTTGATTTGAATAATTTCATCTAAATTATTAACTTCCACAAAAGAAGTGCCACCAAAATTTATTCATATTCTTGATTCTCAATATAAAAGGTTTGCTCATTGAGTAAGATGTCATTTGAATGAGAATCAGCTGGTATGTGATAATACCACAAGAAAATAAGCCAATTATTTCACTTGATAGCTTTCTAGGGTACATATGTAATGTCAAATTGAAGTAGTAACATTACCCACCTAGTTAGTTGACTTGAAAGAGTCAATCCAATTATTAATTATTATAGGGAATTGACACACAAGATTTAGCTAATCTTATAAATCAACATATAAGGCCTTAACTTTTGAAGTACAAAATTTAGTGCAATATAGTATTTCCCAATAGAAAGATATTTCATTTTAGTGAGTATGAACCTTTAATTGAGATAGAACATGACATTTTGATTACCTTGTTCATTAACTTATGCAAGAAAACCCCTACTAATTTATCAAGGGTTAATATATATAATATAAGGTGTTTCCCTAGTATTGGAGATGTTAATATTGGAGGGTTTAGTAAGCATTTCTTAATGTTATCGAATGCATCTTGGAAAAACTTGTACCAATGTATTTGAAAATTTTTCTTAGCCAACACCATGAATGGTTGACATCTACTAAATAGATTGGATGTGAGGCTAATAAGGTCCGTTTAATGTTTCAAATGTATTTGGAAATTTAGTGCAATATAGTATCTTCATAATTTATTCTAATTAATGTTTGTGGAAACATGGTCTTGAAGCTAATAAGGTCCATTTTACAAATAATATCTTTGCACCATATCCCTCTCATTTGTATGACAATCAATTTTTTTTTCTTGTTCTCAGATCTAAACGGATTTCATCAATAATGAGTTCCAAATGAATTTGTTTGGATTTTATATTATTATTGTTGCAAATATTGTCAACACGGATTCACTTTTTCTTTTAAAAAATCTCTCCATATCTAATATAAAAAAACTATTTAATGAAATTCATACAAATATATATATTTGATTTCATCATATCCAAAAATGATAGTTAAAAAATAAGAACATACTTAAATCAAAGATTGCAATCCTCCTAGCATAGTCCACGACTCTAATATATTAGTATCACTTTTATAAACTATTTATGAACAAATTTTTTTTTTGAAATGTAATAATCAGGTTAATTCAAGATCCCTTATTTTAATTTAAAAGGTGTTATACTATTTTGAAATAAATTATAAAATAGTGTCACTGTACTGTATGTGTGTCAACTTACGACCCAACCTAAAAAATCTGGTTTTGGGTTACCCCGTATAACAAACAGGTCGAATTCATGTTCTAATTTTTGACCCATTTGAAAAACGAGGACAAGTCCAAGTCAACTTGCTAACCCAAAAATGACATGTGTACTCCAACACGCACTAGCACACCTCCCTCCAGCACAGCTTCCTCACTTCCAGACCCCCATGCGATGCGCTCACAGACCCTACTCCACAACACATCGTGCATTTTGCATGTCTTCCTCCTTCATGTACCGCATGCTGCATCTCTCTCCCACCAGCTACATGTATCGCACCCGTATCCTCTACTGATAACATGACCACCACACCCACGTCCCATCCAACCATGCTCAACCCGTGCTCTATGTTGTCCCAGCTCCACATATCGGGTCAGGTTAAATGTGAAAATGAAGATTAAAAAAAAAATCTCGAAATGTGTTCTACTCTCTCTTCCTAATTTATTAAATGTAAAATCATGATTTGAAACAAATTCACTTTTCAACATGATATAGTGAAAAAAGTTTCATTGTACTTTTTTTTAAAATCATTCCACCATTTTCACTTTTTAACCTTTTAATCTTCTTAGCTAGAGCTATTGCGTGAGAGAGAGAGAGAGAGAGAGAGAGAGAGAGAGAGAGATAAAATAAACCTTGCAAATGTGGAGTGTGGAGGAAGATCGAGCGGCTAATCACACTCTATAGAGGATAGAGGAAGATTGAGGCTTTGCCAGAGGAAAATTTCAAGTGCTAGCAATAGGATTGAAGTTGGGAAGAAAAAAAAATTTATATGGAAGGTACATGGAGAGTGGACTCGCAGATGCGGAGGAGGTACGAATTGCTAAAAATTTTAGGTTTAGATGCCAATTTTTTTAATTCATGTATTAAGTAACTAACTATGTAGATACAATGGGGGCACGTGACGCGGGGCCCCATCATGAATTGGCTTCTGGGATCACCCCTTGTATCTAGATTTATCTTAAGTATCCTCTCCCATATCCAAGGATATATTGACATCTTCAGGAGAAATTTCATATGTTTCATCAACACCTTTGCTAATTTGGAAGAATTAGATCTCCTAATTCTAGGAAACTTTAGTTTCCTACAAAAACCTAATCCCCTATATTTATAGATGGTTTTAATGTTGCACCTTTAAACCTAACTTAGCTTGATTTTTTAACAATCTTTGATGTCAACAAATTATTGAGTAAGGGTGAAGAAAAATAAGAATTAGAAATAGCTTCCACTTCCTCTGAAAAAAGGATTCATAGTCTAGAGCGACTTAATGCGTCACACTAGCACACTGTAAACCATATTAAAACTATCTTGAGGATATTTTTTGGGTTTTTATTGTAAACAATGATGATATAAGAGAATATAAGCAATCATGCACTAATTTTTTTTTGGTTTAGGAACTTCATTTGATATATGTCATTAGTTAAATTAAGGAGGTTGAAATATAGCTAGGCAATGTATCAAAATTTGGAAGTATGTCGTCATATGATCTTCTTCCAAATTGCATATCTTAAAATTTTTAAGCATCCTAAGAGAAGTAGTCCTCATTTATAACTTAATGAGTCTCCTTATCAATATCACTAAAAGAACCATGTCAAAATGAAGTGTTTGAAATCTATCTTCATCTAGTTATAATTTCAAAGGTGTTAAAACTTGACCTCTTCCTCTTATTTCCATTTTGCCTCCTCTTTTTGAAAAGGGTATAACTGAAAGTAGAGGAATTTTCATATAATCAAAATTTGAAGGAGGAGAGATTGAATGAATTATCTTTTTCCTACATCAAATATTTGGTGTGATCATAAATATTGATTTCATTTACAAATAAAGGTTGTAAATCACCCAAGATATAGAACTCTTAACCACTATGAGTGCATTTCATACACTTTTATGTAAGGTGATTGGCACATTTTAATATTCATGTATCCATGGTTGTCTTAAGAGGAAAGAACATATTGGCATCAATGACATCTAATTTGGCCTTTATTTTGATCTCACCAAACTGTAAGGGTTGAGTAACGAAGCAAATGGACTTTTTTACCTTCCAAATTGAAGCCACATTGCATTAGCTTGTTTCAGCATAATTATTTTATATTCAAAGATAAGAACTCAACAGTGCAAACAATCACAAATTGACTTAGGACCTAGGATTTACCAAAATACAATTCAAAGTATTATCATAAATCAAGATATTAACATATAAAGCTACGTTCAATGTTCTAATCTATGATTTCTTTTAAAAAAGGATCATCATATGTGAATGTAACCATAAAAGGATCCTTGACAAGAAGCACTCCTTTAATATTTATTAGATTAAATATACTAAAAAAGATTTAGGTTTGAGAAATACTATTTTTTAGAACAATATTATTTTTGAGAGTGAAAAAATCCAGAAAATTCTTAGGACCTTGAAAAATTTTTCATGGTTAGAGAACAATATTGAGGTCAATATCACAAATACTATTTTTAAGAGTAAGGTTTTCTTTCTCTTCTTCATCATTACTCTAAATATCAAAAACATTAATCATATGAATGACCATAGAATGAATATATTCAAATGATGGATATATCATTTCATTATCATTAAGTCATACAAGTTCTATGTCTAACCAAAATTATAAAAAATAAGATGACATGAATGATGGGTTTATGGAAAATGTCAATCATAACCATTGGATATATTGATAAGAACTATACAATAAGAAAAAGATATGGTATAAGACTAACCATCATCAAGACAACTGAGGAACTTGTGTTATATATTGATCTCAAAGAAAATTAATTGACTGATATGAAAAAAAATTTAGAAGTCTTTTTTGAGAAATTATTCAATATTCTCAATCTTACCTTCCTTATACTGGCATTCAAGCCAATTTTTAAATATAGTACTGAAAGTGTTATGGCACACCAAGATAGGGGTGAATTGATATTTTTAATTTTTTTTCTTAGGATCAAACATCATACATGCGAAAGCGTTTAAGAGAATAAAATATTCAAATCAAAATCAAAAGCAAATAAGATTTTTTTTTACTTTTAGAAACTAAATATTTTTTATTTTTATTTTTAATTTCTAAAAAAAACTTCAATCAGAGATTTATCATCAAAAAATTCTTTCACAAAGATAAGCAAAAGTAAACTAACAGATTTTTTCACAAAGATTATCAAAAGTAAACTAATGGATTTTTTTACAAAGATAATTAAAAGTAAACTAAAAAATCTTCCACAAAGAAAACCAAAAGCAAACTAGAGTGCAGAAAATAAATTGCAAGAAACTAAAGAGTACACAAACTAGATTTATAGTGGCTTGAGGAGATGTTGTCATCCCTCCTTTATCTCCTTACTCTATGGAGATGTCGATCCCTCATTTCATCTCCAAGCCCAGCGAAGATGTTGTCACTCCTTTAACTTCTCGTTCCAACGGAGATGCCAATTCTTCATTTCGCCTCCCAGCTCAATGAAAATGTAGATGCCTAGCCTCCTTGGCTAGTGAGTCTTTCACCCCAAAGACTCTTCTTCATAGAGCTCCTCTATAATAGCTCTACCAAAACACAATTGGAGGACCCGAGGGGCAGGCTAGTTGGAGAAACTTTGTGAATCCCTTCACACCCCTTTACTCCCTCAAAGAAAACTCATTATTTCAACCTCACCTCCTCGCTCTCCCTTGTGAAGTGGATTCTCAAAGCTCTCTCCCAAGAAGAAAACATCTCTGACTTTTCAAGAACTCTGTCACTAAAGATATATCATGAGTTTATAAAGTGGGCTTTTAAAAACCTTAATTTTTAATATTAAGTACTATGATCGTATAGGATAATTCATTGATCATATATTACGATTAGCTCATCTCTATCAAAGATCATACAGTACAATGGATGGTATTCTAGTATAAGTAGTTATATCAAATCACATATCATCCAGAATGAACTAAAGTTAGTTCAATGAGTGTTTTGGGGGAATTGAACTGTATGATAGTCTTATCGTATAATATAATAATTAATGATGATAAAATTTGATTTGATTCATTAATTCTTAGGATTAAATTAGTCAATTTTAATTAATATTCATACAGTAAGATCAATTCAATTTTCAAATTTTAAATCTTCCTGATTTAAGTAATTAGAATCCAATGGTGGGATTTTTCAAAATAGCTAATCGTCATGTACGATGTGGTGATCATACAGTACAATTTGTTATAGCCCAATATTAATTATCTCATTTAATTAAGCATTTTAATTAATTTCTATTTGAACATATCATATAATTAAATTTAAATTATGTAGTAAGATTAGCAGAAAAATTTAAATATTATATTTTACTCCTTATATTTGTATATATTGTTATCAGCCAACATACTCCTGATAAAAAAATGACTAAAAAAACAAAAAGTACATACTCTATAAAACACCGACTAACTTATACACTAATGTTACAATGCTTGAGTCTTCATTCTTTAATGATGCTCATTATATGTTGCACCTAAAATAGTTAGTGATATACTAGAAAAATATATAATATAATATCTATAATTATCAAAATATAATGTCAGGCTTGCGTATACCAACAAGTACAATCATTGATGGTATGCCCCAACAATTAATGATAAGGATAATACTATTATTTATTTGTTTTATTGTCCCCGTCGAGCTTGGTTTCTGAGAGCATCATATTTGATTGTATAAGTACTTTAAAATTATTTTTTACTTCAACTTTTTTTTAAGTAAGCTTTACTAAACCTCTCTTGAAGAGTTTGTTGGGGTTTTTTAGGAGAAGGAATCACATATTTAGTTAGCTTAGTTGTAAATATTGCCTTTTTCTCTTTAACATTCTTGATGGAAGTAGATAATATTGTTTCTTCTCCACCTTTCTTAAATGTTGAAGGTTGAGTAAGCCTCTTCTTTGCCTTATATTGGTCAGTTTCTTCTTTCAATTTTAAAGAAAACGCGTTGCCATTAAGGCTAGCAACTTTTCAAAAGTGTGAACACAATAAAACTTAAATATTAAAGCATTAAGTCATAAGGTGCGGTGTAAGAATAGCATGATGATATGCTCTAGAGGAGATGTTCACAATTAATTGATAAATTTTATCACCTTAAAATAAAATTAATTAGAGTTTTGAAAAGTTTTTATTGACTAGTCACGAAGTCATGTATAATAACATGTCTATGCACACCAGCAAAACTTTTGATGAAGACTTATTTAAGTTTTTTAAATATCTTAAAGGAAATATTTATAGGTTTGCATATGATTTAAAAGAAAACTTTGATAAAGATGTCATGAATATACGCAAAAGAAGAGCATCAATATTGATAATGTTGCAACATATAAAGCTTTATTATCACAACCCAACCCAATACCCATAAACATGTTAGATCATATCATGTTGGTTTGCAATAGGCCAATCTCATGAACTAAGTTTTGAAAATTATTCATAATTATTCATCCACTTAAACTTTAAACCAAATAACCCTTAGAGCACAAAGCTACAAAATAACTTTGAGTATACCAAAAAAAAAAACTTTAGGCAAAATAGTATTCATTTATCATATATATATATATATATATATATATATAATATATATATATATATATAAACACATGCAAAAGAGTTCTAAATGCAAAAAAATAGTGGATTACCTCAAATCAAGTAGGGTCAGAATATATAGAACCATATACTGATTCAAGAGGTGTCATATTTATACTAAGCTATACATTGGAAAGGATTGCCATTACCATTGAACTGAAGGGTGGAGAAACAAATCCTTTAGGATAAAGGACTAACTCATACTTCTCAAGGTAGGATATTCGTTTCTTTAGAGTAGAATTCCCTTATTGAATTTATATTGTAGGTTTTTAACCATTGATCTAACATGTGAATAATAAAGAGGTGAAATTAAAAGTGATGTGAACGAATTTTTAATAGATACATCTAGAAATATAAATATAGGAGGTGCATAAGTCTTAATACATTTAACATGAGCTATACAAGAGTTAGTTGTAGTGGAGTAGAATATATTGGAGTACAATAATGGGTTGAGTACGTTAGGATAAGAATCATCTGAGATTCAAATGGCATTATCTTATGAGAAACTCTAAGTGGAATAAATATAACAAAAGGGGTTTGATTTATCATCTAGGTTATTAGAACAGCCATATCAACATTCTCTACACAATTCTTGATTTTTTTCAATGAGGGAAACTTTCTCTCTAATGATATGTTCAAGATTCAATACAATATTTTTGTCATCAAGATTATATGATTCTCTCTACATTTCTTTAATCATATTTTCCCAAGAAGGGCCTTGGGATGAATCCCTTAAAAACTCGCCTCTTTGAATTCTTGGTATCCTTCATCTCCCATTTTACTCTTAAGCCCTAGAGTTGCCTAGATCCCCAAATAAAAAACCTAAAGTTAGATGTAGGGTTTTTTAAGGTTTGGGTTCCACCTTCAATTGGCCAACTTTTTTCTTGAAAGATCCCTTGGACCCACTCATCCAAACCATCATTCAAAGCTTCCACACCTCTATTCATACCTTCTCAAGCCTCTTAAAAAAAATCCTATGCCTTAACCCTAGGTCACCACTAAAAATAAATAAAATTTTTAGGTAAGTGTGCTAGAAATGCTTTGGAAATTTCATGAATTTTTTATCACTATTGATTTTTTTTTCTTGGTTTTATAAAAAAGGTTAGGACATGTAGGAACCTAGGCCAATTTTAGATTTTTTTTTTTTTTTCAATTTTTTTTTTATTTTTTTAACCAATTTTAGGAAAAATATTTGACTTTAGTTGATAGGTTTAGGGTTATGAAAATTATGAAAGCACTTACAAGTGGTAGGGGCATATTTGTATATTAAACACTTTTTTTCATAAAATTTTTAAAAGGTTTAGGTTAGTCAAATGGTAAGTAGAATAAAACTATGTTTTGTTAGCCTTGGCCTTAGCCCATAGCCCAACATGGGGTTTGGATTTGGATTTTGTGGAAGGAATGGGAAGAAAATTTTATGGAGAGATAGAGGATGAGTAAACCTATGATCTTACAGTAAAAAAATAAAAAGATTGTATAAAATAAAGACAATCCTATTACTCACCAAAGAGATAGATTGAGGGAGGTACTGAATCCCATTCTAAGAATATTTTAACATATTTTGAGATGGCTATTCAGGATAGGACAAAGACATTATTATTTTGTGATAGAATTTATCTCTCCCTTTGCAAGTGAAAATTTTGTTACATCATATTTCATTTTCTCTGATCAATCTCTCTAGGTATTATGTAAGACGTATCTAGTTGCTAATCATATTTATGATAAATATTTTTACAACAATCTGAACGCTAGAATAAGAGGTCACTAGTTATCATTTTCTATCATAACATTTATCCTTTTACAACCATTTAGTTGGTCACAAATGTTAGTGTTATCATGGTGTCTCCTTCAGTGCGACTCCTCACCAAGCCTCCACTTCTTAGAATATACTCCAACTTTTTATTCAATCTACAAACATTCATTCATTTATCATTCTAGTAAATATAAAGTTTCATATCAAACACTAATGTAAATAAGGAAAAAGAAGGAAATGACGGAGAAGAAAGAGTTGGTGAGGGTTTGGGGGTAGTTTTAATTGGGGGAAAGAAATCATTCCACCCCTTGGCCATCATAACACATATGGGAAGAAATTATCAATTCATGTATTCCATGTAATTGATTATTTCTCTAATGATTATAGAATATGCCCCCAATATTAAAAAATTTAAACTCCAATGAAATTTAAATTTCCAAAATTTCTCACATTAGGTTATATAATTAAGACACAACATCAAAATTTATAAAATAAAATTTAATATATTTAAAAACTCAAAACCTAAGTAGATCATTTATTTTATGAATTTCATCATGCTCCTTATGATGGGTCAACTTTGTTTCTTGCTCTAACTACTTATAGTTGGTCTAAAAGCTTCCCATATTCCATCACCTTTTCAATAGAAATTAGAGATATTTACTTAAAGCATTTGATATAAAAGTTATTTTTAAATCCCTAAATTTGTGAGAGAGTCCTTCATGCTATAAGCTCGTTATGCTACCACTTATAACCATGAGAGAAAGAGAACTTCTAATAAGAGAAAGAGAGAAAAACACATATTGGTTATCATCTTCCTTTTTATGCCTTATATTCATCATGTTTAAAGATTTTATTGGTTTGAGAGCAGTGATTTTATGTTTTTAAGAGATCTTAGATCTTTTAGAGCATTGGGGAAAACTTAATGTGACTATCTGATTGGCTGGGGAGTGGAAGAGTTCTTCTTGCTTTGGAGTAGAAGAGGATATATGATTTCTTCATTACTTGTTATGGACAAAGGTTTCTTTTCCTTGTGATAGAAAAAAGAGAGGAGAGTGGACTTCTCAAGAGGAGGACTGATGGAGTGGACAAAAGCTATTATGTTGAACCACAATATATGAATTTGTATTTCTTTTATGTTCTATACTTTTATTATAATTGCACTTTTCTTTATAATTTGAATGCTTTGTAATGATGCACAATACGCGCACTATGATTTAAAAATTAAAATTAGTGCAAGTTAAATAATTTTTAATTTTTTGTGTGGAGCTTATTATATATAAACATGTGTCTTGATTTCTCCAAAGAAAAGTATATTTTGTTTACTTCTTGCTAGGCACACTTCACATTTTTTTTTTTTTTGAAAAATAAAATAAGATTTCAAAATTTCAAAATATTTTTAAAAGCACACTAATTCACACTCTTAGTCTTAGATATGATATACCCTTCAAGTGACAATGATGGGCGATTAATTTGTTGGTATCGATAGGCATCGACATTGGTGTTAATTGTATACATTAATCTTATTAGTGATATAGATTGTTGAGGGTTGGTAATAATGGGTGGTATTAGCCTTAGTAGTGATAGTAAGCATCAGAGTCAGTTTCGACGACATGCACTGAAATTAGTAGCAATAGTGTGCATCATTATTAGTGTTAATGACATATGGTGATTATGTATGTAAATGTTGGTGATAATGATTTGTGCATTAACATGGAGTTGATGACATAATTCAATTTTATTAACATTAGTATTATAATGTCGATGGCATGGATTGACTTTATTGGAAATAATTGGTAAAGTTATTATGTTGATAGTGTGCATTGACCTTATTGGCTTTAGTTAGCATTAACATTTATGTTGATGGCATGCATCAACTTTATTTGTAATGAAAAGCAGCGACATTACTGTAAATAATATTGATGTTCACATGCATTAATATTGGTGTAAATGGTATATATTAACTTTATTGGTAATGATGTGTTTCAGCATTAGTGTCAATAGTGTGCATAGATGTTATTAGGGATTATGTGCATAAAAAATCATGTTAATGGTGTATATCATCCTTTTGGTAATAACATGCATTGACATTGATGTCAATGGTGTGCATTAAGCTTATTGATGATGGCATTATTTGATGCTGGTACGATGGCATTTATCAACCTTATTTGTAATGATGGTCATGTAATTGTGTCTACTGAATGAGTCGTTGGGCGGAGCCATAAATTTTATTCGGGGGGGGGTGGGGCCTTAAATTAAAATAATTATATTTATCATCTCATTTGGATGTTTAGAATACATTAAAATAGTTTTATTTTTTTGTCTCGTTACTAAAGCCAAGAGGAGCTTTAAGATCAAAATTAAGAATCCAAATTACATAGCTCTTAGAGCTTAGAAGACGTAAACATCTGCCACGGGCGGTCTTCATTTGGGGGAGACAAAGGAGCGGGAAAATGAAAGTCGTGCTCGGGATCATGAGTAGTGAGTTGCAAGAGAGGAGCAAAGGGGAAAATGAACCATTGTTGCTCTTCATGTGTCCAGAAAAAGATGTTGGTGGCTTCTTTGGATTAATAAATAACTTTAAAATGAATAATTATAAAAATTAGAGCAAGTTTCCTAGATGGCAAGCTTGTTGCTCTGTTAGGCCACTAAAACAATCAGTTTTTCATCATTCCTTCCACAATGGAAAGTCATTCCTTCCTCTCTCTTTCAATATTTTACCCCATTAATATTTCTCTCTCTACAGCTAAAGCATTGTATTGTCCAAGTAGAAGGTGGATTGAAGACTTGAAATGTAAAAAACTTGTAACAAATAAAATGAAAGCTGACAAGGGGTTGTATCATAGATTAAGAGAGTAAGTGATTTATTTCCCCCACCACCAACAAACCAAATAGCCCCTAAAATTTATTTTACAAACGTCCATAAAACTCAAAATCATTTCAAATATATTACATTTTTTTTATATTATGTACCCAAAAAAATACAAATAGCCCCTAAAATTTATTTTACAACCATCCGTAGAACTCAAAACCATTTCAAGTATATTACATCAAATAGAAGAATTTTAATGATCAAATTTAAATTAAAATAATTTCATATTCATATTTTACTATATTTCCATTAGGGTTTTTGTGGCCGCCCCCCCCCGACAATGCGTGTCAATCTTATTAGGGAAAATTTTAAAATAAGTATAAAATAGGCAAAGTCGTCCGTTTAACTGGCGACTTACTAGGCCAGTCAGCATTAAAAAAAGGATTAAAAGTTTTAAAAGTACTGTAGCAAGTCGTCCGTTAAATCATTTCAGAAATTTTTTGATTTTTTAATTTCTCTCTAATATGGACAAATAAAAATATGTTATAGAAACATAAGTTTGCACATTTTATCCACCGCTCATCTCAGCACGTCAAAAAATAAATAAATTAAAAACAAATATTTGTTTAAGGAGAAAAGACTATTGGCCATGTATGTAATTCAGCTTAGAGAACTTTCACTACCAAAAAATAACCCTTTTCGCATCGATTTTGTTACAGCGGAAATTAAACTGGCCGTGCCAAATCTTATCTTTCGCACTGGTTTCAAGATTCCATGACTTAGCCAAATACCTAGTTCCCTCTCAATTCGGAATCCCTAATTCCCTCTCCTTTCTGAAAGACGCTCCGTGCTCGATAGCCGCCGAGCGACGTCGCATCTCATAGGCGAATCCAGATCGACGGTCCTTCGTGATCACGTTGAGTCTCTTCATCTTCTTCCTCTTCTTCTTCTCATTCTTCTTCTTCATATTCTTCTTCCTCTTCTTCTCATCTTCTTCTTGTTTTTTTATATTAATTCCTAAAATTAGAAATTTAATGGAAGAAAGGAAACAACAATGAAAATCTCTTTTGCAAATCACTAACCCTAAAAAATTTTGCCGACGCTGAGGCCAACAATGAGGCGGGCGCCGACGCGGACGTCGGCACTGATGCTTGCATTCTAAAAACAACTAATAAATTTCATAAATATATTTTGAGCTTTTCTTTCTACATATAACTCTATTTCAATGACAGAAGTACATGTTTTAACATGTTATGAATATTGCATAAACCAAAAGCAACTTTCTATTTTTATTATTTAGAGCTTACATATCATACTATTCACTACATTGTGATAGAAGTGCACTTTCACTTTGTTTTCAGCTTATAAACATAGTTTACCTTCTTTTACTCTTGTTTTTAGGGACTGCCGCCATTGAGATGGTAGCAGAAAGTTTATATGGTTTGAGTTTTAAGCCAATTAAGACATTTATCCATATTAATGTTGAATATATGGGTCAAGTGCACTATTTAGTTCAAAATTGTTTGAGTATAAATAGTTATAATTTCATTTTTAAGTTTTTTTTTTTATTTTATGCAATCTATTGTCCCTTTTGCAAAAAGTATTCCCTTGAAAGATTTTCCTATCTTAAATTTTATGAGATTTGTGAATAAATTCAATTGTATGGCTGAGATTTGTGGATATTGAGTTAGTATTATACACTTAATGTTAATATTGTACTTTGTAATGAAGTTTGCATATGTTTAAAATATATATTTTTTTAAATACCAATATGGCAGCGGTTTTTACCGTTGCAAATCTTTCAAAATGTAACATTGCAACGATTATAACCCCTGCTACATATACTTCCTCAAAATTTCTAGATGTTAGAACTGTTGTTGTAGGCTCATTGCCCAGCTAATTTGTAGCGGTTAAAACTGCTTCTATTGAAAGCGATGCGACATCACGGGCTACAGCAGCGATTTAATTAGCGTTGCGAAAGCTGCTTGCAGCGTTAGCAAATACAGCGGATGTGTGGCGGTTCATAAACCGTTGTTAAAACTATTGTAGGGGTTTTAAGCGCTGTTGTAAGGTTAAAAAAAAGTGCTGCCAAAGACTATTTTCTTAGTAGAATTTATGAGTTCCGCTTCTTCATTTTTTTAGATAACATGCACAAGAACAGGAGAAGAATTTGATGAAATATAAATAATGTTTATTTTTAAATTAAAAAGTTTCTAAATAATTTAATTAAAAAATATCTTTTACTATAGCAAATTTATTCCCTTAGCTCATTGTCTTATTTATGAATAATCTAGTTTATTATGGAGTTCATATTTATTAGCGAACTGTTATTTTATGAACTCCAAAATTATTCACTGTCTCGATCCTTAAGGTCGTTGTCGAGGTGAGAGCTCTATGCACCTCATTATGACAAGGCAGTAGCAACGTGAGGTTGCAACTAGCGAAGGTAAGTGGGTCCCACAGTGTCCTTCCTGGCGAGTTTTCCACGTGGCAATAAATAACTGGAGTAAATGATTCATCTGTTCGGAAGCTCCAATCGGATCTCGGTTGACTTTTTTTGTGGAGTACGTGTTCCTGCGTGGAGATGTTATCAATATATCCATCGCTGTGTCATACTCCTCAAATCGTACATCCGCTGTTGATTTCCAAACAGGAAACAGCAACTCTCACACCGACTCGCCACCCGACGGCTGACGACGTGTCAAATAATTCTTAAATTATTATTTTTCCAGTATAGATTTGATAAAGATATTCTGTATAACAAAATAGCATCCTATTCTTTTATAAACAAGAGATTAATATGCGCCCTTTAGATAGCTTATGTGACAAAGATAATTTTATATATTCAAAATTTAATTGAGTAAAAATTTAATATTTTTATTTTTATTCGTATAATATAATAATGATTTTTTATTCAATTTTTAAATTTTTAAAATTCAACCGAAACTGGATTAAAAATTTAATGGATATTATTTATAACATATTTTTTACATAGAGACTATTTTGGTTCAAGAAAAAAAAGCAATTACTCATTAGATAATAAAAAATTAAAATAATTATTAATTTTTATGAGATATTCCTAAGATTGTTCTCAACCTTTGATATATAATAAAAAAATTATCTTGATTGGACAGGAATCTCGAGGCAAAATCAAGCTGAAAACTTTAAAAATTAAATTTGGGATCTCCTGAACTCTGATTTCAGCAAACTTACAGTCAAATTGAGAGTCTCGGAAATACGAACCCAACGACATCAAATTCAACTCAATCCGAGCTCAAAGGAGTCCAAATCAAGGACCTGAAGTGTTGTTGGAAAGTTCGAACCACAATTTGAGTTACCAACGGTTTCCAAACATAACGTGCTTATAGTCGAATCAAGCGGCTCGACGAGACAAATCTAACGAGCCCAAGATTTCTGAATTCCAATATCATTACGACCTTAAAATGCTTAACGAAAGGTACACGATCAAGGGATGATTCAATATCGGTCGTCTATCCGACCAATCCCTATTTACCTCTGATCTCTCACATATTTACAGGTCATGCCACTCCATAATATCTATAAATAGACCACTCATTTCTCATGAGAGGGGATCGAAGCAAGAAGAAGAAGAGAATAAGAAGAAAAGAAGAGAAGGATGATAGGAGGGAAGAAAATCCTCCTCGACCACCGCTATCGAAATTCTGCTCAAGTGATATCGGAGTTCCGCCCGACTTTCAAGTGACGTCGGAATTCTGTCCAGCTTTCAAGTGACGTCGGAGTTTCACCCCAACTCCAAGTAACGCCGGAATTTTGCTCGACCTCCAAGTGACGCCGAAATTCTGCCCGACCTCCAATTGACGCTAGAATTTCACCTTAACTCCAAGTAACGCTGGAGTTCTCCTCGACCGCCAACTAACGTCGAAATTCTACCCAACGCAGGACCTCCGCTCATCAACAAGTTTTTACCCGACGCCGGACTTCTTCCTGTTGTCGGACTTTCGCCGGACATCTATATGATGTTAAATTTCTAGCTAACACCATCCTTCTAACCTTCATCGCCCGACAACAGTCCTTCCGACCTACGTCGCCCACCGACTATGATCCTCCTAACTTACGTCGCCCACTGATTACAGTCCTTCCGACCTCCGTTGCCAATCGAATACGGTCCTCTTGACTTACGTCGCCCACCGACTACAGTATTTCCGACCTCTGTCGTCAGACAAAGGTCTTTATGACCTCCGCACCCGCCGACTACGATTCTTCTGACCTCCGTCACCAGATAATGGTTCTTCTGACCAATCAAACACGTCAATAATGATTCTTTGTGTTCTCACTATGTAATGTACTCTATAAGATGTACATCAATCTAAGGCCTTCCCCCAAGGAAGGGCCTCATTTGTAATTAACTACAATACTAGTAAATTCATTCAAACTTGGCTAGGCCCCGTGGTTTTCCCCCCTTTTTTCAGGGGTTTTTCACATAAAAATATTGGTGTCTCATAAATGTTAGACCCTCTCTCCTTATCTGTGTGTGTGCTGGATCTTCGTACAATGTTAATGTGATGCCCCAGAATCAATAGTGAAAGGATTCTCACCTCGAGAGCTCTATGCACCTCATTATGACAAGGCAGTAGCAACGTGAGGTTGCAACTAGCGAAGGTAAGTGGGTCCCACAGTTTCCTTCCTGGCGAGTTTTCCACGTGGCAATAAATAACTGGAGTAAATGATTCATCTGTTCGGAAGCTCCAATCGGATCTCGGTTGACTTTTTTTGTGGATTACGTGTTCCTGCGTGGAGATGTTATCAATATATCCATCGCTATGTCATACTCATCAAATCGTACATCCGCTGTTGATTTCCAAACAGGAAACAGCAACTCTCACACCGACTCGCCACCCGACGGCTGACGACGTGTCAAATAATTTTTAAATTATTTTTCCAATGTAGATTTGATGGAGATATTCTGTATAAGAAAATAGCATCTTATTCTTTCATAAACAAGAGATTAATATTCGCCCTTTAGATAGCTTATGCGAACGAAGATAATTCTATAAATTCAAAATTTAATGGAGTAAAATTTTAAAATTATTATTTTTATTCATATAATATAATAATGATTTTTTATTCAAATTTTAAAATTCAACCGAAAACATGGAGTAAAAATTTAATGGATATTTTTTGCAGCATATTCTTTTTTATAGAGTCTATTTTGGTTCTAGAAAAAAAACCAATTACACATTAGATAATAAAAAATAATCTTAAAAATAAAAAATTAAAATAATTCTTAATTTTTTATGAGATATTCCTATGATTGCTCTAAACCTTTGATATATCATCGAAAAATTATCATGATCAGGCACGAATCTTGAGGCAAAACAAGCTGAAAACTTCAAAAATTAAATTTGGGATCCCCTGAACTTCGATTTCATCAAACTTTCAGTCAAACTGAGTGTCTCGGAAATACAAACCCAACGACATCAAATTCAACTCGATCCGAGCTCAAAGGAGCCCAAATCAATGACCTGAAGTGTTGTTGGAAAGTTCGAACCACAATTTGAGTTACCAAACGGTTTCCAAACATAACGTGCTTATAGTCGAATCGAGCGGCTCGACGAGACAAATCTAACGAGCCCAAGATTTATGAATTCCAACATCATTACGACCTTAAAATGTCTAACGAAAGGTACACTATCAAGGGATTCAATATCGGCCATCTATCCGACCACTCCCTATTTACCTCTCATCTCTCACCTATTTAAAAGTCATGCCACTCCATAATATCTATAAATAGATCACTCATTTCTCATGAGAGGGGATCGAAGCAAAAAGAAGAAGAGAATAAGGAGAAAAGAAGAGAAGGATGATAGGAGGGAAGAAAATCCTCCTCGACCACCGCCATCGAAATTCTGCCCAAGTGATATCGGAGTTCCGCCCGACTTTCAAGTGACGTCGGAATTCTGCCCAGCTTTCAAGTGACGTCGGAGTTTCACCCCAACTCCAAGTAACGCCGGAATTTCGCTCGACCTCCAAGTGACGCCGAAATTCTTCCCGACCTCCAATTGACGCTAGAATTTCACCTGAACTACAAGTGACGCTGGAGTTCTCCTCAACCGCCAACTAACGTCGAAATTCTACCCAACGCAGGACCTCCGCTCATCAACAAGTTTTTACCCGATGCCGGACTTCTTCCTGTTGTCGGACTTTCGCCGGACATCTATATGATGTTGGATTTCTAGCTAACACCATCCTTCTAACCTTCATCGCCATACAACAGTCCTTCCAACCTACGTCGCCCACCGACTATATATGGTCCTCCTGACTTACGTTGTCCACTGATTACAGTCATTCCGACATCCGTCACCAATCGACTACGATCCTCTTGACTTACGTCGCCCACCGACTACAGTATTTTCGACCTCTGTCGCAAGACAAAGGTTTTTATGACCTCCGCACCCGCCGACTATGATTCTTCTGACCTCCGTCACTAGATAATGGTTATTCTGACCAATCGAACACGTCAATAATGATTCTTTGTGTTTTCACTATGTAATGTACTCTATAAGATGTACATCAAGCTAAGGCCTTCCCCCAAGGAAGGGCCTCATTTGTAATTAACTACAATACTAGTAAATTCATTCAAACTTGGCTAGGCCCCGTGGTTTTCTCCCCTTTTTTCAGGGGTTTTCCACATAAAAATATTGGTGTCTCATAAATGTCAGACTCTCTCTCATTATCTATGTGTGTGCTGGATCTTCGTACAACGTTAAGACATTAAACTTTATATTTCTCTACCACCGCGAATACTCCAGGACGCAACAACCTTAAAGAATTATTTCATAACTTCTTAGAGATTATGCAAAACTAAAATAAATAAAACAAACTCTATATTTAATTAAAAAATGACTTAAGAATTAAAAATTCAATAATAGTTAATAAATTAGAAAAATATCAACTAAATTTTTAATGAACTCTTAAATTTACAAAGAATGGTAAACTTCCTAACTTGAAATGATATCAAATTTAAAATAAAGTTTTGTATTACAAATCCTTAAATAATTTTTAAAAAATCTTGAAACGGCCTCTTATTTATTTTGAGATACTATAAAGTATCACCTCAATCAAGGAAAAAATATTTTTTGTGGACGCTGGACCGTCTCGAGGCGAATCAGAACTCGCCACATCACTCAGTACACAACAAATGAGTGACGTAACACATTCTGATTTTTCTCCGAATGACATTCGTATCCGTACAGAATAATTTCACTCACCCAAGAGGATAAGAGATACATCTTGTCGTGTCTAAGATGCTTCAAATTTCATTGTTTACCTTAGGATGAATGTTATATATTTAAATTACTCTTCAAAATCCTAAAATTTCATTGTCTAAGATGCTTTAAATTACTCTTGTCGTGTCAAATGGCACAGTGTTCTGACAAATCCATAATCTCAATAAAATATAACTTATTCTCCTCACCATCTAGAGCCTCAAAGCAACGTGCTTTCTTCTACAGCACTCTCCCATTTTCAATCCACGTGCTCGCCTTAAGTACGTTTTGCCGAATTTCTTTTATGTACGTGTCCTCCATGCAAATACACTCTCTGATCTGCAGCCCAAACTTTCCACCTCCTCCTCTGCATAATTCAGGGGCAGAATCAGTCATAATTTTTAAGAGGGACAAATTTATAAACAACTGTTCGAATATATGTCGGGGGTCCAAGGGCGCAGCGCCCTCTGATGGGGTTCGACCTGCCTGATCAGATTGCGGGGTCAAGGGGCAGCGCCCTTGCGGGGGTTTCTGAGGGCAGCGCCCCCGAAATAAATTTTGATTTACTATTTCTCTTTCTATTTGGTTCAGCATTCCCTAACAATAACACATCTACATAATATATTTAATTATATTGAGACGGGGCAATTGCCTAAAAACAGTTGCATTTTAATATTTTTAGGGGGGGGGGTCAATTACCTAAAAACTCTTGTAATAAAGACTAAAACTCATCTAAATAAGAGTATAATAAAAAAATATTAAAAAATATTTTTTGAGGGGGGCAATTCCCCCCCTAGCCCCAAAGCGGCTCCGCGAGTTCTGCCCTTGGCGGAATCCGAACATGTTCGGAGGTGAATCCGGGTATGCCACATCACCGGGGCCCAGTGCATCCGATGATGTGGCATGTCCAGATTCGCCTCCTAATACATTTGAATTCCACATAAAACAATCTCACTACAAAAAAAAATTTCTGTGGGGAATTTGAACGTGCACGGAGGCGAATCAGTCCTCTCCCTTTATGATCTGCTCCAGCGGCTCCTCTCACATTCCGGCCTGCATAGCAGCTCCGCCACTCGACGCTCCAAAAGCCGAACCGAACCCAGCTCCACATCTCTTCTCCTCATTTGCACCTCACGCAATTCTCTCCCCTCATGCAACGTACGTATCTATAAATATGAAATGACAAAGAAGTTTGATCTTAAAAATGTAGGTTTGTGTTTCCAACAACTTTGATGAAAAAAAAAAAAGTCGTTGCAGATATCTTAGACTCTCTTAAGAAGGAGATGTCTCGTTTGGAGACACTCGAGTTACTTCAAGGTAGTCTTTGGACTGAGATAATGCTCAAAATGTTCTTATTTGTGCTGAATGAAATTTGGGAGAATGATGAGGAGCAGGATAAAAGTAAAATGGATGAATTGGAAGAAAGTAGAGGTGGTTGTGCATAAACTTAATAAAGCTCCAACTGGTTTTGTTACTTTCATTGATCTTGTAAAAGACGCGAAGCAGGGAGACGCATTATTAAGTTCTCTTCTGAGGATGTGTTCTAATTGTGACATGTAAACCAAATTATTCATTGCCCGTGAAATTTTTAGGTGGAATTCCGGCTAATGGATTTCCAGCGTTTTTACGATGAAATATGATGAAATGATTTTTCAAGTTGTTTTTTTGGTGCTTTTAATGCCGCCATCATTTTCCGACGGTTTTTAAATAATTTTTAAATTTAATACTTTATTTTTAATTTTTAATTTTAATTTTAAATTAATTATATCTTTTAATTCTCATTTTAAACTTCATTGTTAATTTTACTTATTTTAATAGTTTAAAACTTTAGTTTCATTAAGTATTAATTTAATAACTTATTATTTATTCTAATATTTTAGTTTAATTATTTTTTATTTTAAATTTCATATAATTATAGTTTAAATATAAAATAGTAAAATTTTTAACATATTTTCCTTCTCAACAAAACGGTTGAGTCATTGAATTTTCAACAGGAGGAGTTTGAATCCCACGGTAGGCATTTCGCATGTACGGGAGGGTAGCGATCGAGCTGCTTTTTTTTTTAATTTTTCGGTGGCCGAATAGCTGCCTGAAATATTTTTCGTCAGAAGAAGGCCATCAGAAAAAATTTTCCTATATGGTTTTTACCGGCGGAAAATTTTCCGCCAGAAAGCCGGTGGTAAATTCACAATCAGTCATAAAATGATCAATTTTCACTGGAAAATGCCGTCGATAATAGATGATTTTTCTGTAGTGTTAGAATTTGAGAGAGAACAAATGAAGATAAGAAACCAATTCAATTTTGAAACGGGTCATATCTTTGTAATTTTGATTAAGAGAAAGATGCAAAACCAACTGTCTTGCTCCACTAATGATTTGGCTTTGTGGAAGGATTTCTTTTTAAAGAACTTAGGATCCTCCTATGTAATCAAGATAGAAAATTTGCAGCTGATACTAAAATAAAACTTGAAGTATTGGATTACAGGAAATATTCATATTCCAATTATGGAGGTTATTGCTATTCATAATCATGCTAGCTTTAAGTTTCTTGGAATGTTTAAAGACATTCCAACTAAAGTTATTTCAGAAGTTCATTGCTGGAACACTGTGATGAAGTGTATAGTGCTTGGTGCTACATAATTTCTTCACAAAGCCACTAAAAAAAGCTTAGAAACATATGGCAACATGTCGTCCAAAAAAGCATTGAATGTAGGAGGAAATATTATCTCAACATCATTGAAACCCATTAAAGAAATAGGTGCATCAATGTTGCAAATTCAGTCCAATTCCAATAAACTTAAAACGCCACCGGATCCACAAAACTCATCCAAGCGGACAGAAGGCGCTGCTTGAATTTAAAATGAAAGCTTGTGCACTTTCAAATGACAATCACTTGAGCAAAAGATATATTTAAATATTTTAAAATGCCCCTATTGCATTAAAAGATAATTCTCTGAATTTAAATATGAAGCATCGAATGGGATGCCGACACCTCTAAGATGCGTGCAACAACTTTGGGAAGTAAGTGATTGCTCTGAGAAGAGTGCTATCACCATGAGAAGCAAGTCACTATCCCGATAAGCATGTACATTACTTTAATAAGAATTTAAAAAGCCCACATGTGCTCTAACAAGTGTATCAAATGCCTGAATATAATATATGAGAACAATGTGTGACTGCATAAATTTTTGCATGTGCTCCAACAAAATACATTAAACCAATAAATATAAAGTCTGAGAATACTACACAAGAAACTTCTTTTCAAAAATGTTCTTAAATTTTAATAGTAAATCATTTTTTAAACTAAAATTTGTATGCCTATAAACCTAGTCCATAAACTCTCCCATTCTACATTTCACCTCCTGCCTATGACCATATGCGGTTGTCAGAATAATATGTTGATCCCACTGAGAATCTCTTACCAGCTCCAACCTAAATATCTCAAAATCGTGTATACTCCTAGAAAAAATAGCCTAACATTAATAATTATATGTGTCATTTTGTAACATTTGTATTAATATTTATAACTTAGAGACTCACAAATTCTTTTCTCGTTCGATGGTCCACCCACTATTAGTCCTCCCAGCATTGGTGTGTGCGATTGTGCAACTCAACAGTAGTGGGTTCTTTACCCAACATCTTTTTTTGTAATATACTTAGATTATTATTCATAACTTAACAAATCACTAAAATCTTAGATGATATGAATTATATGTTAAATTTCTTACCAATCATCGCATGTGCTCAATGTGTGGAACTGAGCCCATAGTATGGAGGGAGCTACCCATGCCCCTGAAATCAGAAGTTCTGTTTTGTCTATTCTGATCCCTCATACTAACATAATCTAGGCTGCCCAAAACTCTATTCAGGTCAGCCAATACTTTCTCACCAATTTAGAGCGGTCTCTCGCCTGACTCTTAATGTATATAAACATATATTTGATTTCGAATATCCATATAAAACTTGAGCTATAAAATCCCACATGTAAACATTGGGTCAAAATTAATATCAAATAACAACATGACAAAAGAAGGTTTGCTACTTTGTTGTACAATACCAACAATGTACTTAAAGTGTCCATATCTAAAGAAACTTCACAAATACTAGTCGATATGCAACTTTAGATGACTTGATACATTGCACAACTTTTAGTTTGGCAAATGTTAAATAATGTCTTCCATGTTAACTTACCCCAGCTCAGGCTTACATAATTTCTTGATCAATTTGACCTATATAAATATGAATGTGCATTTGATATGAATCATACTACTATGATGACAATCTTATTAGTCTCATATGAACCTCTAAGTGAAGAAACCCTTCATAATATGTATATGTTTCAGTTTCATATTTCATTGATACCTAATCTACTAGAACATGCTGATCTTATGAGGTGTGTTAATGAGTTGCTTAAAAAAAGATCTACATTCTAACTTTCCTAATTTTGCAACACATACATATTGAAATTCTCATTTATGTCACACTCAAATTTATTTATGACTTCCTTCTCTAACAATGACATTCAAATCCATACATTATTGCTCTAATCACAATATTCTAAAATTTATCTTTAAAGTTATCATGATCTTCTATTATTATACAATAGATATTTCACCATTTCAGTGACCAAGCTCTTATTTTCGAAGATAACTCCTTATTTATTTCATCATTCTTCTATATAAAGATCCAACTTACTTCATCACATCACACATGTGCTTGAACCTTATTTTATAGTAATATTGGCTAATAGTTTCTAATATCTCACCTATTAAAATTACATGTCATATATCCAATCTTTATTCAACTAATTCTGAGCCCTTTAACTTCAAAATATTCTCTCTATTATTTTAATTTTCTACTTATTTTCACTAATATCTCATCGATTAGATTTACCATTTGCTAAAAATAAAACCTGTAACTTCAAATATTTTTTATAAGCCTCTTTATGACTAAAGCAAAAACATACTAGCATGGATTTTCTTTGATGCAATCCAAACATGATTGGGAACTTTATGGTTACTCTACAACTACTTTTAATACTATTAAATATTCTATCATACTAATTTTAATAACTTCGATATACTTTGAGACACTTTTCCTTAATGTATGCCAAATCAATTTTCACATACCCAATCAAATGTCTTCTCAATAAAATAGGATGAAAATCCTTTTTTTTGCTCTATATAGGAATTTCATTAATTATTTCAACATAAAAATCATGTCCATAGTGAATCTTTAAATCATAAAACCAAAATAATAATCTGCATTGATCCTAAATGCCCACAAAAAACTAAAACCGGTAGAGGCTTGCCGAGAGGATCGAGTGGAGGAATGCGATGCGAACATCCATAGCAGAGCTACGATGAACGAAAATGATCTTGACGACGAAGCCCGAGGAATAACAATATGAACGATAATGCTGGGGGAAGGAGGAGCATGGTACGAGATCTATTTCATGTGAGTCGACTAAGAGAGAGGTGTTTCAACTTTCACGTGAAATAACGAAAGAAGGAACGAAATAATGAAAATATGGCCTTTCCTGGTAGCATTCCAAACAAAAATTTCCATCGAAAATTGCTGCCAATATATTTAAAACCGACAACACCTAAACTGTCGATAATTCCGACAACAAATATCCCGCCGAAAAAAAATCCAACGAAAATAGCATGATTTTCTGTAGTATACATCTTCCAATCTATTTTAACATGCCATCCAATAGGGCATGTCCTTATTATCGTCAGAATGTACCCAATTTTATAAAGATTTTAACTTAAGGTTGAATTTATAACATAATTAGATACATGATAAGGATGCCATTGAAGTCCAAATTATAAATTGAAAAAATCATAATACAATATCAAAATACATTACACTTCAATGAAAGATTTTAAAAACAAAAGATGGATTTACATACACGGCACTTAAAACAATACTATCTACATATCTAACATTTTTATTATGAGGGATTTACATACATACCACTTTATTTCATGCTATTTACATATCTAACACTCAAAATATTAATATTACATGCCTACCACTCATAGAACAAATTTGGGTGCATGGAATGAAATATTAAAGTTTATAAGATGATATGAATGATAGAAATGAATTATAGGAGTGATGTATTTGATATTAAAGTTGTATATAGATGGTATGCTTGTAATATTAATGTTTTGAATATTAAATATGTAAATATCATGAAATAAAATGGTATGTATGCAATTTTTTTTTTTACTAAAATATCTCTTCATCACTTTGCCACACAACATCATTTCTTACGTTCTTGAAATGAGATACAATGAATTAAAGTTGTGATGGGATCTTATTGAGAAAGGACATTAATGATGTAAATGACATGTAAATAACCCTCTCGAAATCATCAATATTAAAGATATGATGAAGATGGATAGGATCTCCCTAGAAAAAAAAAAGTCATTCATGGGATTGGTAGGATCTACATTACCCTCAATGACAAAGAAGATGTACATAATTAGTGATATAATTTTGTTATGAAAAGTGGATTGATAGGTTTGAGTATCAACAAATATAAAAACCTATAAAGGAAAAAAAAAAAAAATATTTGATGAACTATTTTAACACAAAATTAAGTAAAAGGTGATGAAGATAATATTAAAAAAAAAGGGCGATGAAGATGATATTTTTTTTATTTATTTGAAGAAATTCAATGTTACATCAACAAGAAGGCCACTTTTGCACTTGTTTGCCAAACCCTAAAATGTACGCTCTCTTAGATCGCATTCCTCAACTCAATCATTAATTAAATTTTCTTGCAATTTTGAAATTCTAAAGTGTAAACTCTCTTGGATCCTATAACTTTATCATGCCCATAAATTTCATTTGCAGCGTGTTCTCTTAGGACCCTGTGCTTTACTTTAGCTTTCTTAAATTCGTTTGCAACAATGAATCCCTAACGTGCAAGCTCTTAGATTCCACTACGTTACTCCTGCATTGGCATTAGTTTCATTTACTACAGTCAAACCCGAATGTGTAAGCTTTCTTGGATGCAATTACATAACCCGATTGCTCCATTAATTTTACTTGTAACAGTCAAGCCCTAACATCTAAGCTCTCTTGGATCCTATTACTTAACCATTTCTATTAATTTCATTCGTAACATTCAAACCCTAAAGTGTAAACTCTCTTTATATTATGTTATTTGATTCAATCATTCCATTAATTTTGATTGGAGCAGCCAATGTCACGCGCCAACCTGGGTGCATGGAATATCAAGGTGGGAACTGGCTATCAGACAAAAATTTAGATATTTCTATTAATATTAAATAATATTGAAACAATCGTTTATAAATTTCCTTCTAAAATCAATTTCTAATTCATATAAATAGCTACTAATTCTTGAATTTCATTCTATTTCAAAATAACCACAAATATGCTATTGTTTACACAATATTCATAAAACATAAAAACATTTCACTTGTTGCTTTATGTCGACAATGCACAAACTATCTTCTCTCACTTATTTAATTCTTAACATCATTTCTTCTAAATATTTATTAAATAATAACGTTGAGTTGTAAACTCAACTCAATGGTAAATTATGGATCTAAATCATTATAACTCAAAAGAGAGAAACACCATGTATGATAATAAATTAATAGAAAATTTTTATTTTATTCAAATATGAAAATATAAAAAGGACTTTGATCATTACTTCCTATGGTGATAACAAGGATAGGAAAGGATCATATCTTATTTTGCATTATTTGTTTCATTTTTATATAAGATAATCATCACGATGCCATCTAAATGTATCCTTTAAGATATACCAATATCATTTTCAAAATCTACAAATTGTTAATCATTATACATGCAAGTGCAAGCGTCTCTAACTAGTACCATAAGGGATGAACTCCATTGATCAACATACACATACAAACATTTCCATATAGATCGTTTTATTTGCATTTTTCTTATCATTGAACAATTTTATATAATGCACATTGTATATTATAATATAAAAAATTGGAGCATGTCATGAAATATATATCGTTCATTTCAACATGATGAATTATTTTCAATGATATAGATAAATCATATTTGAATTTGAAATAACTAGTGTCAATACTAATTGATGCATTTAATTTAGAGGAATGATATCATCACTATGGGTTGTCTTGCCCTTTAATCCTTAAACTCCACCTCCTTTAGTTTAATGTCTATAATTATTCACATGTGATATTCATGCTAATCTATAGTGTAATATGAACTCATATCTTTTATATAATTTGATTAATCTTTGCTTTTATTTAAATACCCAGCCCTATTCAAGGTTTGCAACTATTTAATTTAATGTTTAATATATTATTACAATTAGACTATTAACCTTTAAACATTTATTTCAAATATACACAGCATAACATTTAAATTTCTTTTATTTTGCTTTTATGAATTTTTCTTAAATCTTACAACAATCAACTTTTTTTTATTTAAGTTTTGTGACATGAAAACATAAAGCTTTCATAACTGAAATTTATATTTTCTTATTATTACTGACTTTATTAATTTTATTCTATTTAAAAAATTAAGTGTTGCTACTCTTTTTGCAAATAAATATCAAAGTGCGTAATGTGAAATTTTCAGATTTTCTAATTCACAAGTAATATTAAAATATTATTCCTCCCTCTCTCTTTCTCTCTCTCTCTCTCTCTCTCTCTATATATTATAATAATATATATATATATATATATTCTTTTCCTTTTGCAAACTAATTACCAAAACCCTAGCAAGATTTCTTTGTAAACTAAAACTAATTTTATAATTTCTTGATTTGATGATAAAAATATTAGTTTAATTTTACCTCTGAGACCAACGCATTCACCTTGCTTGATACCCTCACTCATTTCCTTTGTTGAAGGGGAACTTTTTATGATGAGATGACTCCTGCTCGATCCCTTGCCCGCTCTTTGTCTCTCACTCATTTTCTTGTACTTGCTCAACTTGCATTTCTTTCACTTTTTCTCCCTCTCTCTTTCCTTCTACATTGCCGTTCGCATGATTTCTCTTTCTCAAAATCCCATTACTTTACTACTAGACCATTCAAATAGTTTCATTTGCAGTAGTCAAACCTTAATGGGTGAGCTCTTTTAGATCTCATTATTTTACTTTGCCATTCTATTAATTTCATTTTGTGATAGTTGAATTCAAAAGTGCAAGTTTTCTTAAATCCTATCACTTTATTCGATCATTCTTTTAATTTCCTTTGAAACAACCAAACACTAAAATGAACGCTAAGGTGTAAGCTTTGTTATATCCTATTACTTGATTTTCCCTTCAATTTCATTTGCAACAGTCAAACCCTAAAGTGTTAGTTCTCTTAGAGCTTATGTCCTATTGCTTTTGCTCATACCATTACTCAGAGCTTATGCCCTATTGTGATACGCCATTGCTTGATCTCCTCTTTAATTTCATTTGCAACAGTCATTCCTTTAATTTTGAATCAGCCAAACACTAAAATGAACTCTAAGATGTAAGCTCTGTTATATCTCATTACTTGATCTTCCCTGTAATTTCATTTGCAACAGGCAAACCCTAAAGTTTTTTTTTTCTCATTAAACTTATGTCATATTGCTTTTGCTCATCCCATTACTTAGAGCTTATGTCCTATTGTGATATCCCATTACTTGATCTTCCCTTTAATTTCATTTGCTGTATTCATTCCTTTAATTTCCTTTGTACCAACCAAAAACTAAAATGAACACTATGGTGTAAGCTCTGTTATATCCCATTACTTGATCTTCCCTTTAATTTTATTTGCAACCGTCAAACCCTAAAAATGTTAGTTCTCTTAGAGCTTATGTCCTATTGCTTTGATACAGCCAAACACTAAGTTTCACGCTCTGTTATATCCCATTACTTGATCTTCCCTTTAATCTCATTTGCAACAGCCAAACCCCTAAAGTGTTGGTTCTCCTAGACCTTATGTCCTATTGCTTTTGCAACAGTCATACCAAAAAGTGATCAATAAGGATAAGTGTTAGTTCTCTTGGAGCTTATGTCCATTATTTTCATTTGGACCTGTCTAACACTAAAGTGTAACCTCTATTTGATTTCATTATTTGGATCATTCTATTGGTTTCATTTGCAATAGTTAAATCCTAAAGTGTCAGATCTCTTAGGTGACTATAAAAAAAAATGAAGTAAAAAATCAAAGCAATATGAAGCAATTTACCTGTCTTCGGCCCCACCTCGAACGACTTGCCTCCAAATGAAGCAACCCTTCGTTCAAAATGAGGTAACCGCCTGTTTATTCCTTTAAAATGATCGGTAGGAGTGATAAAAAAAAAGGGATCGCGTGGCTTCTTCGACTCCTTCATGCTGTTCGGCCTCGTTGCTTCGTAGGAGGCGCAGAGATCGCAATCCTCGCTCCTTCGAATTCAACGTCGCTGTTCGACTTCGTTGCTTCGCAGGAGGCGTCTAGGGTTCACCTTTCATCTTCTCTTTTCGTCTGTGCTGTTTGGTTTCGTCACTTCGCAAGAGGTGCAGAGATTGCACGAGTCGCTTGTTCCGATCCTTCATTACTGTTCGACTTCAGTTCGCAGGAGGTGCAAAGATTGCACCGTTGCTTCTTCGGTTCCTTCGTGGTTGTCTGACTTCAGCTCCTTTGTTGCCGTTCGATTTCTCTCTTTCGACTCCCTTTTCCTGTCCAACTTTGTTGCTTAACAGGAGGTATAGAGACTTCACGAGTCTTTCTTCGGCTCCTTTGTCGCACTTCGATTTCGATCCTTCAACGGCTACCCTAGCCGAACCCAACCATGCCCTATTGGACTCCTCTCTCCCTCTCTATTATATGATATCTTATATATTTAATGTATATTATATCTTATAAAATTGTATGATATTATATAAATATTATAAGAAATTATATATGTATATGAAATGAAATGAAAATAAAAGAAAATAAAATTAGAAAGAATAAGAAGTATTTTAAAACAGGTGTCAAAGAACTTCCTCAGAGGCGCCGTCAAACGGACCTTAGTTCTCATGGCTCGGGATGGTTTGAAAATGGAAGACCCCACGCCATAACGATCCTTGTGATATTGGGGCAGTATGATTTTTAAAATAAAGACCACGGGCCGTCGTATCTTAGATCCTGCCAGGTGATGGGTTCTGAAATCGAGACCTACGCGCAATTGACTTATGTCGGAGTAGGAAGAATATTAGGCAAGCGCCGTGCTCGATTTGTCTCCCTCGATGGGGAGGGGACGCCGGGAGGCTGGTCGAAATTTCCTTAGAAAATACAAGTTTTTGTTAGGGGCAATTGGAAAAGCAAATAATTTTCCTTTAATTAATTGAAATTAATTAATAAAAATTAACTAATTAATTTAGATTAATTAAATAAAACTAATTAATTAATTGAGGTTGATTAATTAATACTAAGTAATTAGTTGAAATTAATTAAAAATAATTTATCAATTAGAATTAATTAATCTGAATTAATTAGTTAATTAAAAAATTAATTACGTAATTAAAATTGATAAAAAAGTCATTTAATTAATAAAAAAAATTAATTAGTCAAAATTAATTAATTAAAATTGATTAATGAAATTGGTTAATTAAAATTCGAGAGCTGTTATTTAAAAAATTTGAGACTTTTGGTTAATTAAATTAATTAATCAAAATAGAGTTCTTTGTTAAATAAAATAAAAAGACAATAAATAAAATGGAATGGGAAGAATGTTTTTCACTATTTGACATGTACAACCCAATCCTGTACAAATAGCTTAACTCTTAAAACTCTCCAAACAATACTCCAACTCAACTTTACAAACTCAGTATTCCTAGACAAAGCTCCAAAGTATCACAAGCTCCTGCAATAAATAAATTAAATTCATTAAGCATCACAATTAAATAAATATCAAATTAAATGCTAAAGCAGAAAAAAGAGCAAGACTACTGGTACTGAAAAGAAGCTACCAAAGAGTAATAAAAAAATACTATAGTAAAAACACTGGTGTAGCAAAGTACTGTAGCAAAACACTAGCTTCACAACAACTAAAACCATCGGTAAGTGTCAAAACCAAAGTTTGGTGTCAAACAATGGATTGTCAACTCAACAAACACACGATCAAATTAAAACCTTTGGGTATCCTTGTTTATAAGAACTAGGTTGTAAGATCCATCTCCGTGCAACTTTTAATAGAAGCCATAAGTTCGATATATGAGATAAATGTTTAGGTAATAAGATAACCCTAGACCCCTCACCCGGGCATCATAGTCTATAGAGCTAGGTTGTAAGACCCACCACTTGAGCCACTTAGCTTATAGGGGTAGGTCGTAATAATCCATTATTAGGTAACTTTTAAGGAAGCCATAAGACCTATCCAACCAAAATCTTCGGGCCACCCCTAGTAGGGGTCGTAAGTCCCACTAATCGGGCTACTTTCAAATACTTTCAAATGAAAGCCCTAAGTCACTACCTAAATCCAATCACACGGATATATCTTGTTGAAAAATCAAGGCAAAAGTCTCAAGAGATAATTTCATCTTTAACTAATATTTGAAATACAATAATTATGATACTAATCCATGTTGAAAGCACTTGAAATTTCTATTGTAAGTTCCTCTACAAAATACACTAAAGCATTGACAGCTATTTGGTGGGCATCTTAGCCTAAAGAATTAAGTTGTAAGACCGCTTTCAGGCAACTTCCTAAGGGAAGTCATGAGTCCTATCCCAACTCCAAATAAAACAAATGAGTTTCAAATGTTTTAGTTCACACACCAGATGTTCCTATAGAAGTTTGTGAAGATTGAGTTTTAATTCCTCTAGTTGGTCACCGTTTATAAGTTTCAGTTACTTTGTTATGACCCCGTTGATGTGGCTTTTCAATTTTTAGAGCCATACGATAAGCCTCGCCGAGTTTAATTATATGTTGCAGAGTTAGTTGATCTTGAATTGTCCATTTTAATCCATTGATGTATCTAGTAATAATTCTTTCCTCGAATTCATTTAAGTCATTTAAAGATTGGAGTTTATAGAAAATTTCAGTGTATTTTTCAACCGTTTGATTTCCTTGACAAAGGTTTTTAAATTCTTGAAATATAGTTCATGTGTGGTCTGAAGGCAGAAATTTCACTCTCATTTTCTCTTTCATCCTTTCCTAGTTTTGGATTTTTTCTTTCCCTCTCCTTAGCCTATTATTTTGTAGGTTCTTCCACCATGTTAATGCATGACTAGTGAGTTTTAAGCTAGCAAATTTAACCTTTCTATCATCCGGTATTTTCTTCCATTCAAAAAACTGATCCATCGTTTCTACCCATTCGATGAATTGGTCATGTTGTAGTTTACCTTCAAAGTTATGGACATCGATTTTAATCCCATAATCCCAATTTCTTTGATACCTATTTTGGTTTCTAGGGACTTACTCCTCACTTTCAGAAATTTTAATGTTAGGATTGTTGACATTCAAATTTGTAAGAGTATTAGCCATGTTTTTTAATTTGGTGTTGCAAATCCGCTAATTGTTGCATCATTTGTTGTCAATCCTCTTGATTATTTTGATTACCCATTTGCGATTTTAAGAAAAGACACACACACCAACCTAGGATATGCTAACCTAGGCTCTGATACCAAACTTGATGCGGATAACTAGATTGAGGAAGCCAAGAGAGAAGAACACTAGGACTAGTAGAACATGACTTGATTCAACACTTAGAATACCAACATCCAATCAAACTTCAAAAACAAACGAAAGCCAAACAAACGAAACAAAATTAAAAATAAAAACCACCACCCTTAGAACAACCGGCAAGCGATTTCCTCACATGCAACAAAATAGTAGGCAATATAAAAGATGTGCTCAAGGGCATGCAAACCAAGGGTCCACCACAGCTACTAGGTCCAACGTCCACCAAAACTCCCCCGGCAAATGCTACCAAATCTGCCAACTAACACCTCCAATAGCTTAAGAAGAAAGATACAAGTAGAGTGAAACTTGCGGATAGAAAAAGGAGATAAGAAGCCAAAGACGAAATTGTAGAGAAGAAGAGAGAATCAGACAAGATTGCAAGCCTTCCAAAGAAGAAATCCTTAGGTTTTTTAAGAGAACTTAGCTTAATAATCAACAACCTCTTATGCTTCAAAACACCTCAAATTTATAGGAGAAAAGGGGGCAGCCAAACAACCAAACCACCTCCAACCGAACCAATCAGGTAAGGGGAAATGGAAGGGCAACATTCAGTCCAGAAACAACACCCGAACAACCACACAAAAAACTAGAAAAAGCAGTCAATGAGGAAGGAACGGACGGCCAGGGGAATCGGGACATGCAGCCAGGGGAACCAGAACAGTAGCTAGTGGAACCAGAATAGACAACCAAGCAAGGAAAACCGAAGGGCCAAAGGGAAGGGGAAAGGGCAAGAGACACTCCACATAATGAGCTAAAAAGGAGGATAACTTCCCAACATAATGAGCTGAAAAACAACAGCTCAAACATTAATGAGCTGACACATAGTAGCTCAAAAAAAACACAGCCAAAAACCGAGTAGCCAAGCCCAACCCGAGAGCAACCAGCAACCCAAGAACCAAGGAACCAAATAGATAGCACACCCAAAGTTTGCCAAGCCCAAGCACTACCTACTCATGATTATTGGATGCTTTCCATCATAGGGTAGTATTAAAAAAAAATTATAGCATTCAAATTACAATTAAAAAATTAAAATAAACTGAAATTTGCATGTATCAGCTTGCGCTCATGGGAATTAAGGGCCTCTGATCTAATTAAACCCTGACACTATCCTTAGGAGAAATCTGATTAATTGCAATCTAACTTAAGGGAAATTGAATCCTACAGCTGCAAAGCAGGATTCATGCATTCGTGCCGTTTTTCTTGAGCCAACAATTGGTCACTAAAAGAGTAGCATATAGTTAAGTGTTGGAGAGATGAGGATGCTCAGGTGGATGAGTGGCTTTAAACTTGGAGACAAAATGCGAAACGAGTATATACGTGAAAAGGTGCTCCGATGATAAATAAGATTAGAGAGATAGTCGTCTTAGATGGTTTGGTCACATAAAACGTTGGCCTTCCGATGACTCGGTTGAGAGAGTAGGTGTATTAGATCCGATCTATGTTAAGGTAGAGGTAGACCCAAAAAAATCTGATTAGAAAGTATTTGAAATAAACTTTTTTTTATTAAATTTAAATGAGAATTTGACTGTTAATGGGATATAAAGGAGAAAAAAGATTCATGTAATAACCCCACTTAGTGGTATAGATGCTTGATGTTGTTGTTGTTGTTCTTCTTCTTCATCCTTGTATCTCACTGAGTGAATTTCTATTGCATTTCATGACATTTAGGGATTAGGTTATTGAGATGTCCGTTTATTGAGATGTTTGTGTTATTAGATATTAGTGTTTTTTGTCAAATACTACAATTTTTATACCAGTGTTATTATGTTGGAATATCAATGCTATTTATATTAAAATATTGCTATTGGATTTTTTAATTGTCGGATGATTTGGCCAACATCTAGTGAAAGTAAAATTATGATGTTTTTGTCATTTTTGATATGAGATTTGAAGATATTGATGAACGAAACAGTTGAAATCTTTAAATAACATAACATGGGTACCACTGAACCAAACAATCTCTTAGCTATCTTTACAAGATGACACTGATTAATTTAAAGTGTAGTTAAACAAGTCAACTAAAGCAAGATTGATTGAGAATTTATTTGTGTAGTCTACTCGGCAAAATTTTCTTAAAACATACAATAAGATATTTCCTTGAGTATCCGATTTTGAAAAGTGTATTGACTTTTCTGTCTGGATTGTTCCGTTAATAGAAGGGGATCATTTTGAGTTTTAATTACCTTGGGTAAGACTTAGTTGCTCATCAGCTCAATGAAGTGAATATAATTTTCACTTTTAATTTGATCTATAAACATAAAATCTCTCAAGATAAATTAATATACATGTTTGGTTGTTATCCATTTGATGCTAGCTATTGGAAAGCTATATTAGATTTGGACAGATTTTACTAAGATGATGTTTGATAGATGCCTGACCATGCAGAAGATATCTTATACTACACGGTGCTTGTGTCTTATTGTTATTGTTCATAATGTCAACACTAGGTAAAGCTGCATTTCAGTTTCTATTTACAAAAAGATAGTGGTATACAGTTAAGTTGAATTAGAAGAGGCTTACGTTGATTAAGTGGTGAAGCAAATTTTTTTTTCATTTTGATTCATAGATTTATAGGATTGTTCATCTCATCACGTGCACTATACCCAATAAATCAGGATATAACAGTCCTACCATCTTCAAAAAAAAAAAAGGTCCCTAAATTTTACATCTTCGCTCAACTCATGATAATACAGTATCATCATTTCAGTTGTATTCATGATCTCAATCAACTTATGAGTACTAAAAGCAGCATCAAATTAATTTTCTTCTTGTACAGTGGCGGTAAAAATTCAATGATATAATCTTATTTATTCAATTTAATCAAATCATTTCATGCCCTCGGTTACCAAATAAATTTGTTATAGAGTTCTTGTGTTTCCACACTAAGCTTATTTATAGATGAATGCTATTGATGAATTAGAATTATCTCCAAAATATTTTCAATATAAATAATTTTTTTTATTTTCAATATAAATAATAAATCTCATAATATTCCCTCAATGCAACAAATTAGGATATAACATAAATCTTCAATAATTTTTTGTTGCTCAGAAACGCATATTTGTTTGTCATTTTGTTCATAAATTATCATATTTATATAACTGTCTACGTAATCTAACTTAATTACATTGGCATTATTTTAAACTTTTAAGGTCCCCAACCTAGAAGTTTAATCTGGGATTCCTTTAATTCTATTCCTCTTGGTTGTTATTGCAACATTTCTGTATTGTCCTTGTTAAAAGAAGCTAATCACCAATTAAAAATTTTTTCTTTTCATGTTTAAATGATCAAACATTGTAGAGATATATCTGGCCATGGATTTTCTTGATCCACTTGCTTTGTAAGAACTTGAGTTTTTTGTGTTTTATTTCAGTCATGCTTCAACGCATTGTTTAGACATAACTGATAAGCATTTGTTTTGATTTTTCATTCTTCATTTTAGTTGTGAAACGCTATTTCTTCATTTTACTCTTTTCACAGATCTACCTGTTCTAAAGAATGTATTAGCTGCAGCAAATGTACTAAGTGCGAAGTGGAAGGTGAAAAAAATGTATAAACATTTATAATATTCATGCATCTAAGAATTTTATTTTTCAAAACACATATGATTGGTTAGCCAGTTAAAGCTTATCATTTTATTTTTTAAATGCTTGCTTTGAAAACTGGATTAATTTTTGAAATTTATGGTAATCTATTCTTGCAGAAGCAAACTACACTCATATATGTGACTGCATATGATGTTCTATTTGGGCAGGTTGGTTTGAAATCTTTATTCATATATGATCCTTTTTGGCCGTGTATTGTGATTAGCAAAATATTCCTTCATCTGGTTCATAGTAGTTCAAATTGAATTCTGAGCACTTGATATCTGATTAGATGTTCTTTATTCTGATTTATAAAGGCCTATAAGATCATAAACTGAATCAATTTATTTATTTGAAAATCACCTGCTAAATGATTTGCAAACTCCCGTGGAAATGCATGCGTGTCAACAAAAAGCTAGCTAGCATGCATATTGAGTGAATTCTTTCTTCCATGATAATTTTCTAAAATTTTACTTATTAAAATTCCCTTATCTAGTTCGCATGTACATGCTGCCATTCATCCAGCCTTATATTTTGAGGCTTTTGATGCCCAAGATGTTTTGTTGCAGCTTCATATTATGGAAGATCAATTAATATTTAAGTCTGAGAAGTGTGAGTATTTTGGATTTATCGCACAAAAGAATGGGGACATTGATAATAACATAACTTCTAGGGTTAAAGATGAACAATTACTGCTGAGAAGTACCTCAAGTGTGTTATGTGAGAATTGAATATTTTTATTTATACTTAAAGGTAAATTTTATGTAATTACAATCAAACCAGGCTTGCTATATAGATTTAAGTGCTGAGAAACGAAGTGATTGATAACCAAGTTGAGTGTGCTTGGAATGAGAATGCTAAGATGTAGGGTAGAACTAAGAAGAATAGAGTGAAAAATAATTGTGTTAGAAAAATATTGGGCATAATATCTATTGAAGTTAAGGAAGTTGAAAAATCTTAGGTGATTTGGGCATATATTGGAGGATAGAAGTTGCATGAAAAAGATGGATCGATGGAAAATATGACAGGTTAGGAAGGAAAAGAGGTAAAATAATGGTTCTATGGCTGGAATTTATACCCTTCCACTTAGGGCACTGACTAGTAGAATCTTATATTTTCATTAGTATGTTTCAAGCTTCTTTATTTTTCCTGCAGCAGATTTTATTGTTAAAAAGTGATATTCTTCCTTCAGAAAATTGGAATGACAGGTGCGGCAGAAAAACTTCTTATTCTTCATAAAGATGCCCTTGAATCAGCTCTATCAAAGCTTTGCACTCGAAAGGCAGTGAAGTGCATTGAAGAATTGCTTCTAGATAATCAAAATCACGGTTTGTTTTCACCTCTTCCTTGATAATGGTACACTACTCTTGGCCATATTTCTTTATTTAAGCAACTATACCTAAGCTTGTTTGCAATTTGTTGAATGGTATAAGATAGATGTTACTACTCTCTTTCTGCGGTAGGCATTAATGTTTAGAGCATCATAATTGGGAAAGAAATTGGAAGTACTAGTTTTGTAGTTTTGTCTTTCCTCCCCATTATTCTTTGTTATGAATTGAGGAATCTCTCTGAGACTTTCATATATATGTTGTATGAATGATTGCATCAGTACTACTTATTGCTTAGCTTATCTTTTTTCAAGTTACGACTAGAGAGTAGGCCTATAGTAGGGGTAAGATTGCCACCATTATGATCTGAAGGTCATGGCTTCAACTTAGAAATAACCTCTTTATTAGAGTAAAATCCTAAAATAGTTCCTCGACTATTAATAAATGCCTAATTTAGTCTCCGATTTTCATGATGACCCAATGTAGTCCTTCGATTATTAGAAAATGTCCCAATTTGACTCCATTGCCAAAAGAAACAGTTAAAGTTAAACCTAATAGTTAAATATGAGAGTATTTTAGATATGAGAGTGTATGTGAGATTATATTATTATTTTTATATATTTTATCATTTATCTAGGTGGATGAGTGGCTTTACCCTTAGAGATAGGATACAAAATGAGCATATACGTGAAAAGGTTGGAGTAGCTCCAATGGAAGATAAGATTAGAGAGAATCGCCGTAGATGGTTTGGTAACATTAAACAGAGGCCTTTTGATGACCCGGTTAGAAAAGTTGAGGTATTAGATTTGACTCATGTTAAGAAAGGTAGAGGTAGACCTAAAAAGACTTGGTTAGAAAATATTAGAAATGATCTTTCTTTATTAGATTTAAACGAGAAATTGAGTTTTAACGGGACATAATGGCGAGAAAGGATTCATGTAGCCGACCCCATGTAGTTGAACAAAGGCTTGATGTTATTGTTGTTGTTGTGTCATATTAAAATATACACAAAAATCATAATGGAAGTTAACTATATTTATTGATTATTCACTATTGTTATTTAGTTGGTTAACTTCCATTATGATTTTTGTATTTATTTTAATATGATAAATAACTAAATATATAAAAATAATAATATAATCTTACATAAACCCTAATATCCAAAATGCCCCACATTTAATTTTTGGGTTTAGTTTTAATTGTTACTTTTGGTATGAGGACTAAATTACGATATTTTCTAATAGTCAGGTGACTATATTGAGTTATTATAAAAGTTTGGGACTAAATTGAGCATTTACAAATAGTCGGGGGACTATTTTAGGCTTTTACTCCTCTTTATTAATATAGGGGTAAGAAAACATACATCTAAATCTTGCATTTCTGGAAACTTAATGCATTATTTATGCTATTTTTATGATTAAGCTTCAACTAGAGGAATGTGTATTATCATATCATATACGTTTCTATTGCTAGTCATGTGACCTGATTTTGAAGTTATCCTGATGCTAGAAGAGGCATCCAACTGAAATAATTGAATATTATGGCACTAAAATTCATTTTGGAAGTTGAACGTTTTATCAAACTATATGGCTTGCTTTCTTCTCTTTTTATCAAACTTGGCGCTATTTTTATGATTAAGCTTCAACTAGAGAAATGTGTATTATCTCATCTTTTTCATTTCGAAGTTATCCTGATGCTGAAAGAGGCATCCAGCTGAAATAATTGATTATTATGGTACTATAAAATCTATTTTGGAAGTTGAACCTTTGATCAAACTAGATGGCATGCTTTCTTCTCTGATTATGCTTCTTGACAATTCAGTTGATTTTCATCTGCAGTTTTACCCAAACCTCGATATGTCCGTGTAAATACACTGAAGATTAATACAGAGACTGCAATCCAGGAATTAGAGAGAATAGCCAAGGTATTCCCCATATCCTCAGTGATGCACCTTGCAAATAGTTTTAATAGTCCTTTCCAAGCTTGAGGTGGCAAGTTCTACTTTATGGTTTCTTAAACTTATGAATAGTGTGCCAAATTCTTGCTAACCGATTGTTACTTATCATCCCATAATGGTGTTGCCTAATTAAGAAGGTTTTAGTTCAATAAGTCATTTCTTATTTGATTACATGAATGGATATAACTTATAAGTTGTAAACTGTGTTCACACCATAATTTTTTTCTTTTTCTTTTTATTTTTGCATTTTATATTAGGCAAGAGTTCAGGAAGCACAAACACTCCAAATTGCCTCCTGTGTTTGTGTCGAATACGGACAAATGCTCGACATGACTTGACATGTGTCCCACACTTAAAAAAATTGTGCCCTAGGTATTTAAATATATAATTGGACTCTGACAATAGTTGGACATGCAGGGCACATGTGGAACATTGGATCTGGAATTGCGAAACTCAAAATAAATCCTAATTCGCATATAGTGTAGCCTTAAATCGCATATGTATACTCGTGTTTTATTCATTTCAATTTTGCTCTCTCGTCTCTCCTTTTCGTCGATGCCACTCACCATCTCTTTTATATTCTTCATCAAAGCAGTTTTCCATCCCGCACTATCACTTCTCCTCTTTGTGCTGCTTGTTTTCCCTTCTCGATTCTTAGTTAAACCCAATTGCCATCTCGCCTCTGGTCTTCGTCGAAGCACCTAAAATCGACCTGGTCTCTCCATCTCAAGTCTTGTTGGCTTGGTTAGTGATTTAATTTGTTCTGATAGGCTTTAATCATAGCCCTTTCTTCCTTATTCTTTGATTTAGCTAATATTCTCTTATATTCATTACTATACATAAAGATTTCTTAAGAAGCACACATTGTCATTTAAGACTCTACCCTTTCTTTACTAAATTATTTATTCATTTTCTACTTGTATGTTCTCATCTGTCGTCACCAATAACAAGTGAAAATTTGTTTAGTCTTTTCCATGTCAATGCACCAAGTGATTTAATTATTTAAATATAAAATATATGTAAACTACCATTTTTGTTAAAAAAAGTATGATAAAAGTTTTCTTCAATTTAAAAAAAAAAAATTTAAGTCACACATTTTAAATTATAACTAATACTTCAATGACTTAAAATTTTTTTATGAATTAAAATTATTTTTTGTTTTAGTAACATTTTTAATCAAATAGTGATTAAACTTTAATGGTACATGATTTGAATGCTTTAGAAAATTGAAATAAATTTTATTCAGAAAAAAAATCAATGGTACAATGATTTGCAACCAACATATTTCTAATGTGAGAATATATTCAATCAGTCAATTAAATCATACAAATTATAAACTCATTTCTTTTGTTGGTTGCTAGGATAGTGACATTTAAGATGGGCACTAATATTATTAATAACAATCCCATAGAGGATGATATATGGTGCTAGTTCCCCACGACTACAAAGTTATGCTTTTAAATTGTTAACTCGACCTTGTTCCTCCTTATGTTGCGAAAGAAATTGGAGCACATACTCTTTTATCAGTTCACTCAAGGGAGCAAGATCGTTACTCAATGGTGTGAAGATTTAGTATTTGTGCATGCAAATCTTTGGCTTTTATATAAGAACTTAGAATATACTCAATGAGAGACTAATTTGTGAGACATTGGTGTGGATACATTAACTACAATGGATGATATTGGAATACCTAAAGTTGTTAATCTCTCTCTTGATGAGCTGTCTTTTCTAGTTAAAGATGAAGGTGTCATTTGAAGAGGGCACGAGTAGTAGTGCTAATGATGAACATTAACGTGGATTGTGTTAGCTTCAATTAATTTGAATGGGGCATTGATATCAACTTTTTAAGAGGTTTTTTAATATTTTGTGTAAAAATATGTGACAATTGAAATGGATTGATGAATGCTTTTGTCATAAGGCATTTTTATGTTTATTACTTATGTTTATTTTAAGGAAAAATTCTATAAGATGGTGGTGTGACCTGCAATGTTTTATGGTGCCGAATGTTGGCCATTAAAAGAGAAGCATAATACTAAGTTAAGTGTTGCAGAGATGAGGATGCTCAGGTGGATGAGTGGCTTTACCCTTAGAGATAGGATACGAAATGAGCATATACGTGAAAAGGTTGGATTAGCTCCAGTGGAAGATAAGATTATAGAGAGTTGCCTTAGATGGTTTGGTCACATAAAATGGCAGTCTTCCGATGGCCCGGTTAGGAAAGTAGAGGTAGTAGATTTGACTTATGTTAAAAAAGGTTGAGGTAGACCTAAAAAGACTTGGTTAGAAAATATTAGAAATTATCTTTTTTTATTAGATTTAAACGACAATTTGACTTTTAACATAACACAATGGAGAAAAATGATTCATGTAGCCGACCCCACGTAGTTGGACAAATGCTTGATGCTGTTATTGTTGTGTATTACTTATGTTTACTTGACAATTGAAACTTGAAAGGATTAATTATACCTCATTTTGTAATGCCTTGTCGTAGATATTAATATAATTTATAGATTTAATATTAATAATTTATAAAATATAATGTGTCCATGGAGAGGTAGACCTAAAAAGGCTTGGTTAGAAAATATTAAAATTACTTTTTTTAAGTAGATTTGAAGGAGAATTTGACTCTTAATAGGACAAAATGGAGGAAAAAAAGATTCATGTAGCTGACTCCACGTAGTGGGATAAAGGCTTGTTATTGTTATTGTAATGTGTTCATAGTTTGCCATTCCCTACTTTTTGTAGTTTTGTCATATTGTGTTGGGTTTCGTGTCCAAGTGTCCATGTTTGAGCTTCATGGGCAAGAGTATGTTAGATAATCAACTTGTGGCTTTTTAATCAATTTAATTTTTGAATATCTTTTTAACTTTTTGTAATGATGCACTAATTATAGATGGGGATACTAATTAGATGGAAGGACTTTTAATATCATCACTTATCAGTTATCAGTTTATTCTTGGCATATGGAATTATTTATATTGAAGATCAATTATTCCAAATAGTTGGGATATGGATAATTCTGACAATGATGTAGCATAAAGTTATCCCATTGTTGTTTATTAATGCAAAAGCTTTACCATTTGATTCTTCAGAACTTGGTGTGTATGATTATTTTCTAAATTCTTCAATTCGGTGTGCTTGCTTCAGCTCTGACACATGCTCCTTCAATGCTTTTAATGTCTTTGTCCTTTAATGATTTATGGAATTCTCCATGACCTTGGAATTCTAATATCTAGTATACAATTCTGTATGACCATATTATCCTTGTGTACTGCTTAACATACGATGAAATAAGGTCGATGCTGTTTTGAGTATTTCCAGTAGTTTCAAATATTTGCATTCTAAATGCTGTTAATTGTTATCTTATGCTTATGCCACCATATGTAACTACAGATGAATTAATAATACAAATTTGAAGCGGATGTGCAGTTGATTTTATAATTTGCCTTTTTTGCAATCTGAGGAGTGCTTGCATGTACCTACTTCAATCTTTGCCTTCTATATTTGCGAGAAATGATTTTGTATTGACTTTTTTGTACTTTTAGCAAAGTCTTGCCTTGATGTAGTACATGAGTTCTAAAAAAAATGTATTTAATACTCTGATTCAAAATGCTTGTTCTCCTGTGTCCTCCTGTTATTAATTTTGGAATTAATTTTAGCACTTTATTACTGATCACTTTGTGATTAAATAGGTCAAAATAGATGACGTGGTTCCGGACATGTTAGTGCTTCCAGGTGGAACTGATTTACACAACCATCGCTTGGTGTTGGATGGAAGCATATTTCTGCAAGTTAGTTTCTTTTCTACTCTTTGGATGAGAGATATTCAAGTATTCTTGTATGTTGCATCTATTTACATTTTAAACATATCCTATGCTTCTAAAAATGTTTATATGCCCACTAACTACCTAGAAATAGACTACGGAAAGTCTTACATGTTTTTAACCACGCACCAATGTAAGAAAGAGAGAGGGCGGGAAGCATGAAGTAGCTACAAACCTCCATCAGTACAAATAAGAGTGGGAAGGAGGAACTATCTACAAGTGTCCTCTAGCACAAATAAGAGTGTTGGAAAGCATCCACCTATGTGTATAAGAGGGAAAGGGAGGCATGTGAGGGAGAAGACGGGGTGGTGAATGGAGTTAGGATGTTTTTGTATGATGATTGCTTTCATTGCATGGCACTTAATACCTTAATGAAAGAGGGAGTGAGTGGCCAGGGTGGTGGATGGTGTTAGGAGGAAGTTTTTTGTGACGATTGCATTTGTGCATGGGATTTAAGGACTTAATGAGGGAGTGAGGTTCTAGGAAGCTGACAATGTTTGTAGGATTTCTTTGATATGGAAATTGCTTTCACTACATATGCGCTAAGCACTTGAATGTTTTAGCATATTTTTTTTATTTATCTAATTTTATGCTCACTCGACGCCCTAGCTATCATCCTCGAGCTCAGATCATCGTTGTGCTTGTGCATGCTGTTATGTCTCACCCCTATAGCCTTATCACATTTGGGCCTCAATTTGCTGCGTGTTTATTCAATCACGGTTGTCCTGTATGAATTTGTGAGCTCACACTTTTGTACGCTTTAGTGCTTTCATGTACACTTGCATGCGCTGTAGTGCCCGATGGCTCTTGGCGAGCCGCCTTAGGCTGTGACCATGTTATCCTTCTCTCTCATGGTCGGCTCCTTTAGATGGATTTCTTTCACTTCATGAGATCCTTGCCACTCATTTTCTAGCTGCCATCAAACAAACACTTGTCGGCTTTCCATCTTCTCGGACTCGATTCCATTGCAGTCACTCCCCTTCTTGGGTCACGGTAGTTCTTCCGATTTGTTCACCATCTTCATCTCATGCTGACTATTTTGGAGGATCATTTGGTTGCTCACATTTCATTAGATCGCGTGCCTCCTAATGTTTGCAATTTTCATTCTTTTTCAATATTCATTGGTAGATCATCTAGCTTGGGATTGCATCGCTCTCATTCCAGCCACTTCCTTATCATTTTAAACCAGACTCAGTTCCACTGACACACATAAGCGACCTTCGTCATATCTGCATATATATAACAATCAACAAGGTTTAGCTATATCGGCATATCTGTACTCATTTTCTCCTGAACTTGCTGAACTGTCCTTTCTTGTCTATCTTAGGAAAATTATCATTTGTCTATTCAAATTTGGATGTCACTCGTAAATTCTTATCAGACTTACATTTGGTGGGTAATTATTCAATTTGGAATACATATCACATCATTATTATATTATCCTTAAGTGCATATGACACTAGACTCTTTTTTATACGTACCTACCATGTATGTGATTTTTTTATGCGTATGCTCAGGAGACTTCCCATTTTGACGTATCTGTGGAACCACCAAACACACTTGTTTTGGTAGCCTTTCCACAACTTCGATTACATTTTTTTTCAATCAATCTAACTTATACTCATTGGGTTCTATATTTTATAAATCTTTTTATGTAGATGCTGCTATTGCTCATCTATCTAAGCTTTCTATGGTTAGAGTTTTTTTGTAGAAATGAACGTTATTTTATTGTTGAAATAAAAAATGTGGATTGTTAGTGTTATGGATATTAGGAATCCCCCATATTGTTCTTTCTGTAAAATCTTGAAGTACAAATTTTTTTTTTCAAAGCTCATTTGGATATGAAGAAATTAAATATTCAATTGATTGAGAAACATTCAAGTGGCTAGACCCTTCCTACTCGCAACATAGTAGTTGTCCTCTACCGTCATTTCATATTTGCATTTACAATTTGGGAACAAATAACTACATCAGGGTGAGATTATCTGCCCTTTACTAGCACTACATAAATGGTTTCTTAATCTTGCTCTAGCAAAACAATAGAATTTGATTCTTCGATTCTAGAAGCTCCACCTCTCGATCCTATTAATGTAGACAAATCATCATGATGTTTGGAAACCTGTTGATTTGATTGGAGCATTATGAATGATAATGTTATGGTCGAAGATGCACGGACACGGACACGGCGACACGGACACGACACGACACGACACGACACGGACACGGCATTTTTTAAAAATACAGGACACGGGTGCGGCGTGGACACGGCATACTAATTTTTAATATAATATATAGAACAACTAACAATCCTGCAGCTCTGCATACCGGTGCATTATCTGTAATAACCTGCACAATATTTGAAGGCCCAATCAAGACAATCACCTCTTTAATCAAATTTGCAATAAAAAATTTATCCTTGTATTCTCCTTCACAATTCACAGCTTTAATAAACATAGGATAATTCTCTGTAACGACCATAAAATTTATGAGTGGTCTTCTTTGAGGATCTGTCTAACCATCACACACCAAACTAACACATTTTTCTTTCCAGACTCCTTTTGTTGGTTCAAGCAATGTCTAAATGTGTGCTCTTTCCCTTTCCAATAATTTTGATCTTAATGCATTGTAATCAGGTGGAACATATCCTGCAAGGTTGTTGTTACATGCAAAACTGAATGCATTTTTATAGTAAGGATTTCTTGCAAGGTTAAAAGGAAAGCCCACTGAAAAAAACATCCTTGCTATTTCACCATCCAACTCCTCTCGCTGATGTAAGCTGAAAGCCTTCTCTAAAGGACTACTGGCAACTCCTTTTCTTTTCTTTGTTTGATATCCTTCACTTCTGAATGATAAATAATGATCAACTCTAACATATGAGGAAGAAGCATGGGACGAACCATGGGTAGATGGTAAAGGTATCTCCTCAGGGAGTGCCCTTTTGATCCTACATTCAGCTTCATCAACTTGTCTGTTTATTTCAGTCAACTGAGAAGTAGTAATCTTGGGACACATTTTAATTCCATGGCCAGCTATCTTAAGTAGATGTGCTTTCACCCTAGAATATGATCCTTTGTTGGTTCCACCACAATAATTGCATTTGAATGACACATTCCCTCCTCCTTCAAATGTTTTTCCTAACTTGGTAACATGAAGCCATAATGGCTTATCAGTTTCTACAGATTGTTCTTTTGAATCTTCGCCTAATCCACTCCCACCAGCAGTAGAGCTCATTTTGCTTTAAAATGCACTGGTAAAATGGAAGTAATAAAGGCTTAAAAAATTTCTCAAACTCATTTCAATAAAAACATAAAGCTCTCTCACAATAAAACCACTATTTCAAAATGCAAGAATAACCTATGAAACCAAAAGCAAAAGCAAGAAAAAACATGTAGATTCATCCAATTCCTACAGCAAGAAAAACATGTAAAACTAGCTGGCATGAAATTTGGCATCTACTTCATGATTAGCAAGGCATATTTTGTGGTCTACATGAAATTTGTAAAATAAAGAAGAAGCCAATCTTTAAACCTTATAAAATATCATTGCCTAATAAGTAATAAACTTCATCTAACAACAACTAGAAATAGACATGCGTTTCAATCCAACAGCAAACACACGCAAGAATCAAGGAAGATCCATGCAAGCTACGGTCAAGCAACAAGAGGAGAATATTTCTAGGTAAAGTGAATACAAGAGAAAGAAACATTTCTCTATTTCAAATTTTCAATCTCACATACCTTCTTCTCCTTCCAAATGAAGAAGACAATGCCCAAATGTAAAACCAGCTGGTTTCCCCTCTTCAATGGAATTGTAGAAAAAATCAAGTTTCCTGTAACAGGAATCATGTCAGAGGAGTCGCATTTAGGGGTTCTTTGGCAACAGGATTTGAGCAGGATTTACGGGATTTACGGGATTTGGCCGAAGAAGCGTGCGAAAGGGTGAAAGTTACCTTCGCAGCGTTCGAGCTCCCCATCGTTGCTTCCGATCAAAATGTTGTAACTTCCTCGTCGAACTTACAGATCCGGAATCTGCTCGGGACGGCGACTCCTCTCGACTGCGACTCCTCGATATACGGCGACTCCTCTCTCGCTCGGGACGGCGACTCCTCTCTCACTCGAATGAATGAAACGCACGGGATTAGGGCTATTTCTTGTGCGTGCCCTTATGAGAGGGTGGGGCAGCAACCCTGATGTCACTAACAGATGGGTGACCATAAGTAGGGGAAAGGTATTTTAATCCAAGTTCTCGTCTCATGTTTTTCCAATCGGAGGTAGGGTATTCGCCACGAGACTCTTTATGATCTTCTAACCTCATCCAAAAGTGGAGAGCACTCCCGCTCAAATGTGACCTAGCAATGCTAAACTGGCGAGAATTAGGGATTTCATGCGATTCAAAATAGTCCTCTAATTGTCTAACCCATTCCCTAAAGTAGTAAGGGTCTGAGGAACCATCAAAGGTGGGTAGACGGTAAGGTGGCTCAAAGTGAGGTCGTTGTGGCTTAAACTCGTGTCTAGGTTGAAAAGAAGAGTGTGACACATAATTCGAGTGTGGATAGTCAACAGGTTTGTCCGTCATAATTCTAGTCATAGTGCCCACTAGGCTAACGATGTCATCTAAACTCTTTTGGAGTCTTATCGGGTCCATTGAAAAGCATCAAGTGAAACCTAATAAAGATTGGGTGCAAGGTACCACACTTTACAAAGGGAAAACACCAATTCGACTTGCCAAAAGGTGTCAGAAAATACTGGACAGCAAGCTTCCAAAGGGGTTTAGGTCACTTGGTGTTTAGGGAGGTAGCTAAGGCTTGGGCAGCACCTAAATCAAAGGTCAGACTCACTTAAAAGCCACCAAACAGTGCAGAATTTTGTGTGGACAGCAAACTACAGCAGTTGGGAGAACAGGACAGCAAACTAAAGTGATGGACGACGTTATCTAAGCAATTTAGATGGACTCTAGGGTGTGGACAGCAAGTTATCATGAGTTTAAAGTCACCTAAATGTCACTAAACAGTGCAGGAATTTAGTGGACAGCAAGTTAATTCAGACGTCTAAGTGGCCTAGACAAATATAGAGGTTATGGTGATGATAGCAGCACTTAGACAATGAAATATACTTATGTATCATGAAGAAATTACTGTAGATTTTTCTGGACAGCAAAATAAAACAGGAAATTCTTATGAAATAAGCAATGGTATGCATGCAAATGAGCCACACAAATGGTAACTAACTTCCTAGGAATTTCTAGCACAAGTAAAGCATGCTAGCCATGATCTGATACCAAGATGATGTGAAACAACATACGGTGAATCACGAATTGCACTTAAGATATTAATAGAAGTGATGAACTTTACTTTGCTACCAAATAACTCTTTGTTTGCTCAAGTTAAAGTTTAAGAATATAGCGTTGAAAGATTAAGCAATATCAATAGATTACACGTTGAGATTACTAGAACTTGCAAAATAATAACCAAAGATCTAGGTAATGCAAATAGCCAATTATAACAAAGCCCCAAATTTAAGATAAAGATCATTTACCTTGAGGTCCGTCACACGTTTTTAAAGTGGTGGCTAGCGGAGGAGAATCGTAAGTAGGCTTAGTGATGCTACTAGTAGACAAGTGATCTTAAGAGGACTCGTCGCCGGGAAAGAAGCCGGATGTGGAGGAGCGGGTGGGCGGCCGTCAATGATCCACTCGGAGTCGGGACGTTGTTTGTCGATGACGATTATGAGAGTCGGTAGGATCCGATCCAAGTAGGCTCCAACGGTATCGTCGTCGGAATCAAATCCCGCGTCGAAGAACGGCGATCGTTGGATGTCGAGATTGCCGTGAGCGTCGAACACAAGTCCCCATTCAAATTCGGGGTCCGCCATGCATTCTTGCCTAGGGTTGAAGGAGTCCCCGAGAGGGAAAAGGAGGTGACCCGTCTTGGGGTGGTGGAGGGAGAAGGAAAAGATATGTTATTTAGTGGGAGGGAAGAAAGCTGAAATCTGATTTCAGTTTTAATTTAGAGGAAATAGGGAAGCTTTGTTTTCAAATCTCAGATTTCAAATCTGAAATAAAAACTGAAATTCCGTGATAGATGGGGAGGTATTTAGGAGATATTTAATTATTGATTAAGTGAGGATTGGAGAGAGAAAAGAGCCAAGGATGGCCGGCCATGAGGGGGAGCTTAGAGGGCAATTAATTTTAATTAAGTGGGCCCTCTAGAGAATAAATAACTGTCATATAAAATCTGAATTTTCAGTTTCAAATTTGGGCTGAAATACGAAGGTTTCCAAAAAGGATTTTTCTCTTGGTACGTTGAAATTCACCAATAAATGCCTAGGGAAATAATTAGGCACTTTCCTACTAGGTGAACTTGTAAAAAGGAAAGGAAATTAACGCTTGACAAGTGAAATTTTAATTTGTTTTGACAGCAGGTGACCGGCGGGTTGTTTGGAGGTTGTTATGGGGCGGCGTGGAGAGGAGGCCGGCGGCTGGGGTATAGAGAGGGCCACCGGTGGCTGGGTGGTTCAGCGGCTGGCCGGCGGCAGAGGGCTGAGGGGCCTGCGGCCAAATTCTTGGCTGGTCCCAAAGAGGCCGGCGGCAGGGAGAAAAATGGGAAAAGAAAAACAATTGCCTCAAATACTTCCTCCTCAAGAGGTTCCAATCCAAATCCCCACAATGACGATGAGATCAAGAGACATGAAAGAGAATAATAAAGCAAGAAAGAACCTAGAACTCACAAAGAGATCTAGCTTCTCCTACGAACTCACTAAGAGATCGTGGAGGTTTGCACTCACAAAGAGAACATGAAATGTTAAATTTTCATTCATCCAAAACTAAACTATTACATGAGAAAATGGCCATATAAATAGGACTCAAAATGACAAAGAAAGTAAAGTACTAAAATGCCCCTTGGGCTACAATAACTATCAAATACTCATAAGGGCAAAAACGGAAAAACATGAAATAAAAATAAATTACTACATAAAAGGATGGAAATATAGATCATGATCGTGACCGTCGATCTTCGGCATCTCCTGGAGGTACATGTGTAGAAATCGCTGCTGATGTCCCCATCACAGGATAGTTTAGATTTGGAGAAGATGGATCCACGATACAAGCATGATATAGGCGAACCCGACTAAAATCCTACATAAAATGCTAAGTATAAAAAAGCTGAAAGCATCATTTGGAAGCTTTTGAGCCAATACAACCTAGAAATCATAGAATTTTTTAATGAAAACAATATCCAATGGACCTGCTTGTTTGAGAAAAACCATCAACTTGTCAGGAAAATTTGGCCCAACGAATAATCATTTAAGAACTATAGGTTTACAAGGTAGAGATTTTAGGTGGTATGTTTCCTGGTTCGAGAATAGAGATCTCAAGTTTGAGTAAAAAGTTATATATCATGGTTTAAGCTTCTCCCTGCATCCAGTTTATGAGTTGCAATTTACACAGTGCCCTACTTATTATCAATAAAATTATTTGGGATAGATTTTTATCCTTTAAGATAAAGTAATTGTAGTTCTACCAAGAAAATGACAAATTTCTAGTCGATTCCGCGAGGACTTCAATACAAAGTTAGTTTAAAAAGATTCATAAAAACAGCCAAGTTAATAAAGATTTTCTAAAAAAAATGATTACAAAACTACAGTCAACAAATAATTCCTTCATCTGGGTGGGAGATGTTGGGTTGGTTACATGAAACATCAAACATCAATAACTTTCTAAAGTTTGTAAAAACATAGGAGAATCCTATCAAGAATGTAAGAAAGTCTCTATCCAACTTGAGCAGATTGATTCAGCAGACACATCGTGCTCATTTATCCACTCAAGGCACGCTGACAAGTTTCATATGCCTGCAGAGGTTGCATATCAATCATGGAAAAAAAAAACTCAATAATAGAGGAAAAATATAGAAATCCTTGACTAATGAAAATTCCTAGAGAAAAATAAACTAAGATTTCAGATAGAAGACTAAGAAAACTCATTTAGTTAACAAATTTATAATAATAAAAGCATTAAATCTACTGTAAGCTCTCACTAAGAGTACCTATACGATCAAGCTTGCAACTTCTCATATCAAGGAAGACGAAGTAGATGGTTAACAGCCAGTTCAAGAGTATCAACGTTCTTCCTCAACATCTTTCTTTTACAAGAGTTAAGTGTCCTCAGTACTAAACGAGAAAATATCATAAATCTCCTCCATGTTTAATAGGCCTGTAAAATCAGTAGACTTTGCCTACCATTATGATAAATGCTAAGATTGTAGAATGGTTTTAAAAGCCGTTAATCAATTACATGGATACAGTTCCAAAGCAAGACTTTCCATGCTCTTCAATTCTTCGTTCAATCTGCAATGCACTAGAGAAGGTTATTCGCAAAAGCATTATGGTACAACCACAGCAGAGGAGCAGCATTCATTGTTGCAGTGAAATCAATCTTCCAAAAACAAGATGACGGATTTTTATTGAAAAAATTAATTTGGAGTCATTCTTCTAGGAATGTGACTCCTTCAATCAGATCAATATAGCCCACCGTAGAGGAGAACTTATAAATTAACCATTATAATGAGATTAATATGTAATAAAGCTTCCATAAACATTAAATGAGCATGGCTTATTCTGAGCTTAGTTAACTTTAGATAAAACAAGTTATCATGTGAGGATAAAATCATGCCTTTGAACCTAGTGCATTGTAGGAAAGAATGACAAAACTTGAGCGAATAAAAATGCTGGGAAACAAAAGGTGAAAAAGAGAAAAGGCCAGTTTGTTTTTCCTTCTTTTAATGCAGAACTTCATGTCAGCAGACGTAAGAGGAAGCAAAAGCATGGTATTTATTTTCCTTTTTGAGCGTTATAGTGAGAAATTATGAATAATGATCTAATTATATGAAAATGCTTTAACTTTTGATGAATGCCAATAGTGATATTGATCCGGGAAATACCTAGGAGTTTGGCATTTTAATTGACGGATGGTTGCTTCCAGCATAATGTACCATATATTCCAATAAAACGTACCATTATGTCATGACCTGGTCTGGTGAGCTCGTATAGACGAGACGAGAACGGATGTCGGATGTAAATGATAGAACAGAACATATATCAAATGTTGCACGAATTTAAAACTAAAAGTCGTCGAAGATGTTTAAGTAAACTTTATCCCTTTATATCCAAATTACCCTTCATGAGATATTAGGGAAGTATTTGGAAGAGGGACACATGCGTAATTTACCTCCAAATTTTCCTTTAATTCCCCTCATCAACAAATCAGCCACTTTAATCCCTCAATCTAATATTTCTTATATTATGAATACTCCCCTTAAAGTTGATACTGATGACTATTTACTATTTAAGCTTTGTAAAATGGGTCAATTTAGTATTAAAGATTCATTGAATTATTTTAGACTCAAGAATGTTATTTCTCCTGTGTTTTCAATGATTTGGCATAAAAGTATCCCCTCTTCCATTTTAGTTTTCATTTGGATAAATATGCAGAGATATATCCCTACTGATGACAACTTAACATTTAAAGGTTTCACACCACCCTCCCTGTGCCAATATTGTTATCATGTGGATAATAGGAATTATATCTTCATTTCTTTCCCTATTGCTGCTAATGTTTGGATTAACTTTAATGATATTTTTAGAACTAATCTTTTCTATGGAACTATTAGTATATCTACAATGCTAAACATATGGTTGGTCAATTCTAAACTCAAAATTTTTCTCATGAAATTTGGATTTTAATTCATAAAAATGTTCCTAATAGCAAGGGTAAACATTCTTGTAAAGAGATTTTGGAGGAAAATAATTTTGGGAGAAACCCTAGAAATTTCCTTTAAAGAAAATCATATGAAAACTTAACATTTCCTTCAAGAAATCATACCTTAGACTTTCCCAAGCCTTCCTCTTGATCTTTCCCAAAGAAATTGCTGGAAACCAACGTCGGCCGCCGGCTTTTGCGAGCCACCCGATGTCCTCCCCCTCTCTTCACGCGTGCAGTCGAAAGAAATGAACAGGGAATCGGTCCCTAGGCGGATGAGGGGAATTAAGGAAAAATTAGGAGGTAAATTACGCATGTGCCCCTCTTCCAAATACTTCCCTAATATCTCATGAAGGGTAATTTGGGTATAAATGGCTAAAATTTACTTAAACATATTCGACGAATTTTAGTTTTAAATTCGTGCAACATTTGATATAGGTTCTTTATATCATTTCGATCAAAATTTCACGTAGAATTTTATAAAATTTATTGCGTCGAATTTCGACGACTTTAAAAATTCATATAATTTTGGCGCAGCGCATCGAAATGCGTGCGATGCATACGATCGACAGTTTTCGGGTTTTACAATTCTCCTCTCCTAATAAAAATTGCATCCTCGAAATTTAAAACAAGAGGAAACAAAACATACCTTACTCAAAGATATGAGGGTATCATTTTCTCATTTCTGATTCCTTCTCCCAAGTAGCATTCTTCTCCGACTCATGCTTCCATTGAACCTTAACAAAAGGTGTCCCTGCTCCAAGATACGATCTGGTTCTTCAACATAAGTAATATCTGGTTGTATGTCCACGCTCACCGGGTCAGATCGTGACACATTATGTCATGTCATTTTCTCAGCAAGAACTCACTCTACATTTGATTATGTATGGTACATTGACTCCTAGATGCACAATATTAGCATCATATCTATGACAGTTCTGTCTGAATTGGTTTTGAGTAAGCCAACCCTGTCAGCCTTCTACCTAGGTTCAGGTAGCATCTTAGTGATTCTTGTAGGTCCTAACCCTATAAGAGTTGTTATCTTCTTCTTTCTTCATGTTAGATAATTGAAAACCCAATTATTCATGAAGGACATCTCTTTATCCCAAATGTGAAGCCCTACATATTTTTCAAGTGTGAAGTTCTAACTTTTAAGTGAGTGATACAATCATGCCCAACCAATTTGCATCTTTCCTCTCTCCTAATTACTATAATTCGGTTTTTTTTCTATCCATCTTCTTTTACACTTATTTTGATCTCATACTTCATTTGATCGCATAGAAAGGCTGTTATTGACATTGCTACAATTGGAAATCCTAATTTGCTATCAATACTCAGGAGCAGCGAGGAGGTTCGACCTCATATTTTGCAGTTCTCATGTTTTATAAGTTCTGGTTTCGTGACCAAGCTTACTTAAATCACAAAGGCATAATGATGTTTAAAAATAAGATAAGGATTATCTTCAACTCTACAATTGTAGAAAACAAGAATAAAAGTTAACCAACAAAACAATACAGCATAAAATCACAGTTGAATGCAGCATTACAAGGTTTAAATGAATCATTATTTTAAGGAAATAGTCTGATGTAGGCAGCCTCTTGCGTGGAATACAAATTTGTAAGAGATGATGTAACCAATATGCTTAAAATATGTGCAATACCGCTAGCGCTATAAAATAAGCAGTCTAACAAAATTGATGAATTTAGAGAAGAACCTTAAGCATGAATTGATATATCGATTTCCTTTGCTTGCTGCATCCAGTGCTGCACAACCAAGCAGAAACATGTTATATGAAAGATTTCTTGAAAGCTTTCACATAGTACAGCAGAGCATACAGAAACTATGTTTAATGTAAAAATGTAGTAAATTCCCAAAACAATTTTACTGCAGAAAAAAATTCACTTATCAAGCATATGCAAAGGTGCTTGGTTCCTAAAACGAACAAAATGGTAATATAGGATAGACAGACGCAGATATCAAGTGAAACATAAAAAAGGTATATCAAATAACCAAAAAAAAAATAGATGAGGCAGCTAATCAACCACCATATTTCAGAGCTCCATGATCATAAGCCATGCATGCACCAAAAGAGGCACAAGGAAACTGATGTAACACTACAAACGGAAACATGAAATAACTAATAATAAAAGAAAAGAACTAAGCATCATAGGTAAAGACTCTGAATCAGGGCCGTCGATCGTCGTCCCCGGCGATGGTACACATGGCGAAATCTGATGCCCTCATCAGAAACTATAGTATAAGGGTTCATCTAGTGCAAAAGGCTCCCCCAATGGATGATCTGAGAGAAGTTGATGCATGCAACCTTAACTCAACAAATGCATGATCTGAGAGAGGTTGATTTATGCAGCCTTAACATTAGAGAAATGTGCTGTATGATCAAACTATGGTCTTCAACTTTAATTTGAGGCGACCAAATAATTTTTTAACACCTGAACACTAAGGCAGCGATAAAAAAAACTGGTTTCAAATAAATCATGTTAAAGAAGAATGTGAGTTGATGCAAAATACATTCTTGTTAGACTTGAAAAAGAAAATAGCTATTCACTTATCTTTTTTTCATAAGATTTACTATGTTAAATGTAACGCCGTAAAAATTATAAAATGGACTCCTGCTTTGATGCCAAAGAACCTCTTGTTGTTGCCATTGGCTTGCCTTCCCAAACCTTAGAATTCAAATAATAAATTATTCCAGTTTATTCTCCTCACTCGAGTTTTGGTAAGCCTTTAAGAGTCGATAATGCTATTGTTGTTTTTTCAAGGCCTTGCACCAAGATGTGTCAATATATGACACGACCCAAAAATTTGACATGGAGCCGACCCAAAAATTCCAAATTTGGATCAACCCATTTAACAAATACCTCGAGTTAGGGTTTAAAGTTTCAACCCAATTGAAATATCGAGTTGGGTTAGAGTTAACTCGCAAACCCGAATGCAACCCGTTTAACTCGTCCAATGGCTCGCCCTCACTTGTTGCCTACTCGCGCACTCACCCTGTCGCCCGTGGCACTCAATTGGGTCAGCAGGTCAGGTTGGTGTCGGGTCAGATTTGGGTGTAGTTTTTAAACCCGTTTGGACAAACCAGTCAGGTTTGGGTCACACATATTAATAGTGTGTCAATTTCGGAGTTGACTCGAATTCGACCCGAAAACCTATTTTGACACCCCTACTTCCACCACTAGGATGTTGGAGTTAGAAACTATAACTATCATGAATTTGAATTTGGATCGGGAAAGAACAGCACAATTACTGATGACAGTCTTTGAAAAATGTCCATCCTATTTCAGCCATAGTAGAATGTATGCTCGTGAAGTTGACACTCGTTTCTCATCTTCATCCACAATTAATGCTTACATCTCTAGATCAATCTAAATTTGCTCTCTTAGATAGAGATATATTTATGGTTGTGGTCATATTATATGCTGGAAACAAACCTATACGTGGGTAGCACCAAAATCTTACCTATTAAGATTGGCTAAGAAAACAAAGAAAGTTAAGAGAGAGAAAGAAAATTTAGAATGAGAAAATCTGAGATTTTACTAGATGGTAAGAAAGTACAAACTTGAGCCAGTGAATGAATATATCATGCTCACCCTTTATTTATAGATTTGGTCAAGGCTCGACTCTACAGAAATAGCTATATATATGCAATATACATAAAATTAAATATCAATGCTTAAAAAGTACTTGTTATAAAATAATGAGGCTTGTAGCAAAAAAAATCGTACATATAACTACCTAATAGAGGTTGAATCCACATGAAGTTTCTTCCCAAGTTCAATGTGATTTTTGAATATTGGAAGTATCTTGAATACTTGATGATTGTGCCTACTTGGTCCTTAGGTTGCTATTTGATCGAATAGTCTTGATCACGATTCAATGAATCAGGCCGACTTGATTTGAACCCAATATAACTAATATTAGGATATACATGGCAGATCATAGCCTTTCTAAAAAAGGATTGTGTGCCCAAACCTTCAAGGACACCATCAGAGGAGCCTATTGAACACAATAATAATTTTCTTATTAAAAGGGTTCGTAGAGCCTAATTTAGAGAATGGTCAAATTGGCATGGATAAGATGAAAGCTTTTATAATTTCAAAGAAAAACAACGTGAATACGAAGCCTATTGCTGATAATGATATAAATTATACTTTAGATCCACAAGAAGTTTTTGCTCCTAATGATAATCTAAATGTTATGTATAATAGCAATGTGACTCTCTATATGATGAGTTAGCATTTCTAGCCTAGAAGAGCTAGTGGACAATACATTTCAAATTCTATTTTCCAAGAAGGGAAGAAATAACAAAAACAAAATATCGTCACTCTCCAAAATATGTCAAACTTCATGTTAAACATATTTAATGATGGTCATTGGAGTACTTCTCTTATGACAAATGCCCCATTCTTTGTTGTGGCCTTGATGGTGTATTTTGTTTTTACCATTTTCATTCAGCAATTTATTGCAATTAATTCGTGTTTTACTGTAATGGATAGCTTATAATAAAATTTCCTATCTAGAAAAATAAAATTTTACTATCAATTATGAATCTCATGTCGATAATGAAGGTCATCATATTATTATTGAATCGTCTCTTTCACCATGACTCGTAGTAAAACCTTTTGAAATGTCCTTTTTCTAAGGATGATGGGTTCGGATAGATGTCTTTTAAGAAAAATTAAACCTAGTTTTGGCTTCACAAAACAGAATCATCATGAGGCATACCCAAGCTAAATCTTCGTCACTTCCATGATTAATTTGTTAATCTGGAACATATGTTCCATTTAGGTTACAGATAGGAGAAGTTTAAGAGAAACTGATTCTTATGCATTGAATTGTAATTAAGGGTTAATTTGGAGCCTACTTTTCTATTAATAACCTTAAAATTTTCTCTTGGTCATACTATAATGTCAATGTTTTCTATTTATTTCTGAATGTTTTTGAGAGAAGAGATGGATTGTTCAAACTCCATCTTTTCATATTAAGATTTTGTAGTGTTGAATTATGTCTTTGCTATTCTTTTTATGCTAACTGTACTGGAAGTGAGATTTGACCTTCGGAAAGGTTAGAGAGACATTGCTTTTACATTAGTGGCTTTAAATTGTTGCTGGTCATTTTAATGTTGACCTCAATTGTGCTGAAAATTTTGATGGTGCTGTGCCTAATATGTCTAGGACAGAGGGTTTGCTAACAGTATATAGATCATGATTTGACAGATGTTGGGTATGATAGTACTGATTTTACTTGAGAGTGATTGGACGACTTGGGAAAGACTACATAGTTCTTTATTCTAATGAATGCCAAATTCTTTTGATTATACTGAAGTGTCTCCTTTGAGTAGCGTTGTCTCTGATCTCTGCCCTTTTTTATTCTCTATGCATACTAACTTTCACTAGAGTAGTTCTTTTTTCGATTTTAAAATATGTAGATAAATCATCACACAATCTTTTATTTTGTGGAACTAAATTGGGCAGCTTTCATATCAGATATGGCCTTAATGTTCCCGAGTAGAAACATTAAATACTTGATCAAGTCTTTAGACTTTGAAATAAAGAAATCATTGGTAATATTTTTGCCAAAGTAAAAAATGGTAAGCATGAAGCATGCAAGTGTGAAATTGCTTTTCAACACTAAATCTAAGATGAATTGCTAATGCAATTTTCAATCAGGATCTTGCTTTGGAAGAAATAAGTTTACATGTTTTTCGAGGTGATTTGTGCTTCATCAAAAAGCCTGTATTGTGCGCTTTATGGTGCAATTTACTTTGTATAAAGTTGGGCATGAAACTTTTGAGTTGTTTCCAACTCAATGTTTCATAGTATTTAATTGAAATGCATGCAAGTGTGATACAAGCTTCTTGAAGCACCAATTTGCTCGCTTTCATTTGCCAATTTGCTTGTGTTTGCATTCCCATATGTGACATGTTCATCAAATTTTGTGCATTCTTTTTTCATTTTTGCTATTAATATGGGTTTTTATGCTTATTTTTCATCAAGAACTAATGTTCATGCTTATGCTTTGCCATTATCCTCAAGATTCCTTTTTCTTTAAAATTTTCAAGTAAATTTTGCCAAGGAATCAACATCACCCCCATGAATGGGATAATTAAAACCATATTAGGCTTTCTCACCAATCCCAGAAAGACAAATATGGACATTGTACGGAACACTGGAACCAAAAATAGATCCCACCAAGTCAGACTAAGTGTTGCTTGGTGGCTGGTGCACAAAGCGCCTTGGTAGGAAAATTTTATTTCTACCACACCAATAAAGACATGTTTTTAGAGTACTCCCCTACAATTAAAAAACAGAATATGGTAAAATAATATCCCCGTGACATCAATAAAATTCTTATCTGTACCTTTTTTATTTCATTTACATGTTTAGAATACTAAAGTTAATTTATACTTTTTTTTCTTTTTTCTTTTTTCAATACCTAGTTTGACATGACATAGATAAACAAAGCTTAAGTTAATTTCTTACAAATAGACCCATAAAGCTCATATTATGATCATTAAAATGAATTCATGAATGAAATCTGAAGTGCAATACATTTTTTATGCATTACTTAGCCTGCTCTCCCTCTCATTCACCAAATTATGATGTTGGTTACACTCCCTTACCATCCCTACAGTGTGCATTGACCATCCATCTATGCCAATAATCCTTTCAAAACTCTCTAGTCTAGAACCCTAACTAAGATTTAGAGGTTTGTGCTGCACTTTGCTATTTTGCTATTTTTTCCCCCTTAGACCACAAAAATTTTAAACAAAATCTTAATACAAAATGCCAACATCCCTTCCCAGCATTCTACCAAAAATCACGCGCATATCAATTACTTTTGATCTGTCATAACCTCGCTGCCATCCTAGAAGCCACCGCACAACAAAAAAAATGGCATAACCAACAGCTTTAACAATGAAACTAAAAAAGGCAGTAATCGTATCATGAATGATGGCAACACCGCTTCAAAATCATCAAACGTTTGTCAAAATATATAGTATTTTCACTTTATAGTAGGTAAATGTTCAATGAGAAATAAACAATATTATATACAGCTTAGATGTTGTGAAGAATTTGGCATTTTGTTAGGTCCTTTCCCTATTGATCTTGGGCTTGTTTGATTCGACTTATTTTTACCTTTTCTGTTTCGAAATGGCATAATTTATTTTTTGTTACTGTTTGTATGCGACGCTTCTGCTTATATGTTTTTATGGGAACTTTATTTTTCTATTTTTTAAGAAGTTTTTTTATATTTGCTTCTCCGTTTCACACATCTATTCCCTCAAACTTCATTTTTGAAACTACCTTTTACAAAAGGTGCCGGATTATTAAACGAAGCCCTTGCTTATTATTGTCATATAAAATCTAATTGGTTCATGATGGTTCCAAAGCGTTTTCAGTCTTCATGTGTTATGTTGCATTGTTCAAATTGATTTTCTGAGTAAAGTATGCATTATGCATGTTGATGTTGGTGCCATGGTCCCTGATTCTTCCAGTATATACTCAGTTTGTCGTGACAAGTCAGCGAGCATCGTGGTAAGAGCCTTGATGCAATAAGGGAGCTTGCAAATGATTTGTTAAGAGTTTCTGTTTATGCAATGACTTGTCAACCTATAATTTTATGAGTAAAATTTGCTTGTTAAAATTGATTAAGCAAAGTGTAAGCAATCAACATGCTACTCATAAAAGATTTTAAGAAAAAATTTTAGATTTGATTAATGTTTTTAGCATATGAACTGACTTGTGATAGCTTCAAGAAAGATAACTAGAAAGCCAGAAAAGTTTAAAAAGTTGTGAATTGATAGACAAAGCTATATTATACTATAATATATATTAATATTGTAATATTATATAATATAATTAATTTATTTTTGAGCATAACCTTATCGAGCGTCTCTTAAAATGCCTTGTGCAAAAAATGAGACTTAAGCCTCGTTAGTGACAGCAAAGATTAAGCCTCCTTGAAGCATTTTGGTGCACCTCAATTCGAAGCGCGCCTAAAGTCATATGTATCAAATGTTTTTTTTTTTAAACAATGACCTTCTATACTAGTAATTTGTTTTCAACTAGGTCATCCATGGGTCAACACTAAAATCATCTTTTGATGTGTGTTTGGGTACCTGTCAAAGTTCTTTTGATCTAGAATTGGAAAAATAAAAGGTGGTAATGGTGAAGAACAAATGCTGCATTGAGCACATTGATTCTTGGAAGAAATTCACAGAATAACAGAAAGGTATCAAAAGAAATTTATCTCACAGGATACTTGTAATGAACCAACAACATCACTGAAACACTGCATGTTTTCAACTGAATTGCCAGTAACCTGCATGTCATAAATGATACAGTCGGATGTGTTAATTAGAAAGAAACATACGGTAGTACAACGTATTTTACAGCAAAACAAGAGCTCAAAAACATCAAAAAAGGTGAAGGGGGAATACGGATCATCTCCTGGTTCTGTCATTTAGTTATGTGGGTATAAACATGTCTATCAGGAATAACCATCATCAGCAAATTGGTATTTTCATCAGCGCATACCTCTGAAAGAGCCAGGCGGAGCGTGGAGAAGAGGGAAGCGTAGCTCTCGGCAATAGCAGAAGAGTTCCTCTCAACAACCTCCAGTGCCCTAAAGATCTCGCGACGATCCTCTACTTTCTTCTTCTCTGGCAGATTTCCGCCTGACTCAGAATTATCTCGAGGGGTTTCTACGAGCTCCCGCCAACCGGGTTCCGCGAAAGGGTTGAGAGCTCGCTCCTCCGGATTCGCTGGAGTGACAGCTCCTTCTTCCGCTTTCATTCGGATCTCTGCCATTTTTTTTCGAAATGAGCCTGATGTCTTTCTTTTCCGTTTACAGGATGATTTATCTACTTGCAAAATTATATTGTGTACAGTATACTTACTACATTAGAATACTGAGAACTTTAATAATATATAATATGATGATTATTAATATGCTCATATTTTTATTAGGGAAACCCGGACCGGTTCGCCGGTTCCCCGGTTGAACCGGCGGTTCATGCCAAAACCGGCCGGTTCGATGCTAAGCCGGTTCTCAGGTTGAACCGAACCGGCTTTCAGACCGGTTCACGGTTGAACCGGTCGGACCGGCCGGTCCGGTCCGGTTTTTAAACCATTGTATATATCACTTAATAAAATTATATTTTTAATTTTTTATATTTAATGCTTAAACTTATGCACATCTTTATTAGGAAATAGAAAATCAAGCGTGATGAGTCATTTTGATGTTGATTTAGGCTCACTTAGAGTCAAATTAAATTACTTTTGGTATTAGACTAGTCTCATTGAAAATTTTAGTTCTACTCTAAGGTCTTATTTGGGACAGCTTTCTTATTGCTTCTTAAAGCAATTTTTTAGTACAAATATTATTAATTTTTACACTAAAAAGTTATTTTAAGAAGCAGTAAAAGAGTCGTCCCAAACTTTCCAGTACAAATTTTTTTTTGACTTTAATGCTTCGTTATTGAAAGCCAACACGGATATTATTTATTTTGCATTCAAGAATATTTAAATTTTATTGATGATTAACTTGTATTATTCTTAATATATGCTATATAAGGTAATGCTAATTATGTTCATTATTACAATTAATTGTATTATGATTCAATTAGAGCAAATTCATAATAATCAAACAAAATTTTGGTTCAAATTTAGAATTAGATTATTTTATTGGTGTAGCTAATTTTGAGCAAACTAAGCAAACATGCATCTCTAATTACAGGTTTCAAGAAGGGGTTGATGCCAAGACGAAGAAAGGACGGCAATGTGGTGAATGGAATAAAGTTGGCATGGTGCCAACTCTAGATGATGAGCCATTGTTGAGTGTCAAGCATGGGTGTCAATATTTGACACAACTTGAAAATCCAATACGAAAATATCGAGTTAGGGTCAACCGGTTTCGCAAACGGATCTGGTTTGAGTTTCCGGATTCGACACAATTTAAAAAATGGGTCGGGTTCTGGTTGACCCGGAAACCGGACGAATCAACCCAGAAACCTGTTCGAAACCAGCTGATCGTGCTTCTGAGGCTACCCATCACACCCCCTGCGCCCGCCCTCGCATTGCGTCCGAGGCCATCCCGCCGTTGACCAGAGCCTCGTTGTCCGTCGTCCAGCCGTGGCGCGTCTCCGTCCAATCGTGTCAGGTTAGGATTGACCCGTTTAAATCCGGATTTGTTTAGAGTTCCACCCGAAACCCGATTGTGACACCCTAATGTAAAGGAGGGAAAAGGCTGAACATGCTGAAATCGCAACTAGAGGAAACTTGACGCTCAACAAGAGGAAACTTGATAAGGCTGAGAAGTAATTTGATGTTCATTTATATGAAACTAGAAAAAGTTGAGAAGAAACTGGGTGGATCATTGAGAATTGAACGTGACAGCAGATGGGAAGAAACTCAACTAAATTGAGAAGGAAATAAGGAGTTATCAATAGTAAAAAAATCCACAAGATTAAAAGGGAGAAGCGATTTCACCGATATCTTCTAAATAATATGTTTTATTTTATGGATATTTTTATGTAAGTTTTAAAGTCCTAAAATGATTTATTTGAATTTTATACTAAAAATTTGATTAAATTATTATTTTAATTAAAATATCTTAAAGCATTATTAAAAAAACCTTTTAAAATCCTATAACCCATTTCGTTTAGCCAAACACAAAATGAGAAAAACAATTTAAGAGAGAATTTTTAGGAGAGAAAAAACGAAATCGATATTTGGAGGCCGTGGTGCTATTTTTGTCAATTAAGTCTGTTGGAAAAATTGCTCGTCTCGCTGTAAAGAACTTTTATCATATTTTTTATTTCAAAGATTTTATGTTTTTGATATTTTTCTAATCAAATTTGTATTTTTATTACTGAAAAATGTGAATTATGTTATATTAGAAAAATATGATTCATTGTTGTCTACCATTATGACATTTTGATATTTTCTAAATTTAGCTAAATTATATTTTATTTTTTGCAATGCATTGGAAATGAATGTGGATATATGATTAAAATTATTATTATAGTACTATGATACTACTATGTATGTAAAAGACAAATAAAGACTGATTAAAATGGAGACTAATTGACTTGTATAGGAAGGTGAGCCGACGGACTTTCCTTTAAATATTGTGATTTGGTGTTATCCTCTACTGGTTCACGTGATACTAATTGGGAGTTATAAGAAGATAATTATGTGCTGACGAGTAAAAAATGTTGACTCGATTTATTGAGTCAAAAGTTTATTGATATTGATATATTATTGAAAAACACCGTGATAGTCAGGATTTCTTACTTATTTAGGGGTTGTTTTGTTGCTTGAAAAGCAAATACAGTGTAAAGTAAATGCAATATAAAATAAATGTAGTATATTCCGAATACTTTGAGACTGTTTGGTTGTCTGCAAAATAAATGCAGGAGAATTATTTCGCTTATTTGGTTAGGTAGAACTAGAGTAAAGTACAAGCAGTTTTTTGTAATAATTTATTTTGACATTACAACTAGTGTATTTATAAAAAGCATCAGCTACAATCTTCCTAAGTTGAATGAACAATTTATTTAGCAACACATGCATTTAATAATTGACAAATACAAGTAAAAAGGATATAGCAATAATGTAATCATACCTACTAAATTACGACAACAATTAAACCCTTAAGAAGGTCTATGTATTAGCTTAAACAGTAGTTGATAAAATTAGATATTTTTTCATTCTTATAAATAGGACTTTGAAACCAACAACTATCATATGATATCTGACATAATTCTTAGTATATTAGCTGTTATACTTCCAACTTCTCTTTGTTAATGTTTCAACAAATAATACCAGCAAGTTATATTAATATAATTTTTTTAAAAAAAAATTTACATATAATGTTTTTATATTTACATATTTGATAAATAACTCCTTATAATATTTATATAACACCCAAATTTTTAATTCTTATTAAAATTTTCAGGTAATGTGTCGGCTTAAAGCGTCAAAGCATTGGATATATAATTATCAAATGTTATTGCCCAAAGGACAGAAAATTGATTGAAACCAAAAGGGTTAAATGAATACACTTTTCAATGATAAGGTCAGTAAAATTAGCTAATAAAAGACTAAGCACTGAATCTAAACAGAAGATTACTGCTGCTATTCCGAAGTTTTATAAAGTAAACACTTTTAACAGGATAAATAAGAGAGAAGTATATTTGTTAGTGAAGCGAGGAAATCTAGCTAGAACACAATTAAGAAAGGACCGGAGTATTAAAAAAGCTATATGTGGATACATTCACAATCGCAAATCAGCTGTAGGTATCAAAATTATCCAGTAGAGTTAGCACAATCACGCCGTCGAAGCTTCTCCTGACAAGTCCCCATCAACGCTAGTAAGCAACGGTGTTGACGAAGGAGATGCATGAAGCTTTGCTTCATCCCAATATATTTAAATTTGAAGATCATATAAATTAAGCCCTTTTATGAACATGGCTGAGACAGTGCCGAATAAAGCCTGATAGAAAGAATTTCTAACCCGCTCAATTTGAGCGGGTTTCAATGTCGCAAGAATACCTAAGATGTAAACAACATTAACGAAAATTGTTATACCAATTACTATCCCTATACAGTTTCATCACTTTGATCTCCTTCATTGCAAGATCAAGTGACTCCCCATCTTGGCATACCATGTGCTTGAGAGCATATTGCTTGGATACATTTGAAACATCATGAGCAAGATACAAGAAAAGCCTCCTTCAGCACTCAAATTCTGCGCACGAAGCTTTTCATTGCCAATTTCAATTAGTTTGCCTTCTAATCCTGTTTTATTTTAATGAAATCCAACTCTTAAATGCTTAAAAAGTGGAGCAATATAAGCAAACAATAACCTGGTAAAAGTAAAAAAGGTCTGTCTTAAACATAGAGAAAAAGAAAACAGGGATATATCTACATATTGAAACACCATATATAAGAACAAGGTTAAGTATTGGGCATAAAAGGCAAATAAATCTTTAAAAAAAAACTTCAAGCTTGGGTAACTGCCAGGACAGAGATCTTATTCAATAATAGGATCTTATTGCAACTAAAAAACAAGGAGGTTTCAATATAAATCTTACATCAGAGACAATTTTTTAAGGAAAACCACCATTGGCTATGTGAATTAAATCGCGTTTAATCTCCTATAAAGCACAAGGAGAAAGTGCAACTAAGCTCCCTAGACTTCTCCAAAATCAATTAAACCCTACAATCAAGTCTCTTGCCAGTTAGGCTGATACCCACCCGCTAAACGCGGATCCCTCATCTCCAAGAAAACTATAGCTTAAACAGCATACCGAAATAGATCAAAAAGTAAGAAGCATGCATAATCGAGCATCAGCGACCGATCCAGCTGAGATCCACAAGACCAAAGCTTAATCTATCAAAGATGCCAGCTTCAAATCAAATCAGAACTAGAAGAGAAATTACGCACCTGGAAGACCCGGAAACCACAAAAACGAAGCAAAAGCAAAGTACCGACGATCACCATTGCAGACTGAAAGAGACGATTTAGTCGGCCATAACGGAATTCATGGTGTTTCAAAGAGAAAGTGAAAGTGGCAGAATGAAAATGGTAGATGTGAAAAAGAAACGTGACGAAGAAGATGAGCACATTACTGTTGGAAAGCAAGAAAACAAGAGCAACTATCACGTGCACGGCAGGTTCCAAGAAATCGTGCATCTAAACGCCGGCAACATCCTCGGCGCCAAGAACCGCGTTCCCGCCGGCCAGTCGCTCTCGCTCATAAGGCAGCATGTCGGCCAGAGGATTTCAAACCCGCTCAATTTGAGTGTGTTTCAAAGTCGCACGAACGACCTCATGTAATACACCGCTGATGCTCTGGAGGAATTCCTTACTTTCCGCTCAAAATCAACCAAACGACATAATTTATGAAATGCGCGTGAGTCAATTATTTTACACTCCTAATTCTACAAAACCAAACAGCCCCTTAGTGTGACTACTGAAATACATGTTCTTGAGACATTATTCTTATTATTATTGTACTATTTTATTGTTATTGCATGGATTTACTGTTATTGTATTATTCTACTGTTCATACCACTAGATTGTTATTGTTATTGATACTACTAATTCACAATACAATAAGCATTTGACATACTGAATATGTAGAATACTGATATGATACTGATATAAAATAACTGGATAGCATGTATGCATTCTTATATAATTTTACTATATTAATTTGATTTCGATAGTCTTTACTGATTTTTTGATATAATACTTTATCCGATTTTTTACTAATTGGGATTACAGATATGACGATTATTTTATAAATTTCACACTAGTACTAGTTTACTACTTTACAAGCTTCCATGTTATAGTATTTTATTGTTTATAGATTATATTACTAATGCATGTGAATTTTACTATTTTTGTCCTGATTCAATGATCATATAAATGTAAATGTTATGATTTGATTGTCGATATGCATGTTACTCCGTTATCGTGTTTTGAATTCAGTTGTAGGTTTTGGAGACCTGCTCGACTTTTTAAACTCATTATATGTGGTTAAATAATTTCAGAACATGGAAGGAGAATATGAGTGTGAGGCTGGTCATGATTCTTGAGGTTCTATTTCTTTGTTTTTTTTTTATATTCAGGTAGAGTAATTATGATATGACTGTATAGATCATGAGTGGTGTATATGATTTTTATGAATAAATATAGATGTATGCATTGATGTTTTAAATTATAGAATTTGTTTTATTATTTCCTGCCGATAGATGATATTATGTAGCTCTGGTTCTTTTTTCTTAGAAAATAAATATTTGGTTCTTTTTTCTTAGAAAATAAATGAATAATTCTTCCAAATTAGATTCTAGGGCATCAGATTTGTATTAAACACATGATTAAATATTAATTTCAACAATCTCATATGTCTTTATTACTTCATATGAGCTCTTATCATAAGCAAAAGCAAAAAAGCTATATAAACTATACAAAGAAAAATTTCTCAAGTGATGCGAGACTAAATCATATAAAACAAAAAAACCATCTCTAGTTTCATATATACACTATACAATATATTTTTTTAATAATTTTCGAACCGTGAACCTCTTCTTCTTCTAGTCAGTTGTCCGGTCCAATTTTTAGAACCTTGCTAATTATAATGGTTCCCTTACTCATTCTTCTTCAAATACTCATTAAACACTTAAGATGAGTTTAATTTAAGCTCTTATATTTTATTTTTTGGATTCATGTTAAAATTATTGGGTTAAAAAAGTTAATCAAAGTCTACATGCTATCTAGAATCTATTAATAAAGGAAGCTAGACACTGTTTTTAATAGATAGAAAATAAATAAATATATATTAATATAAAATACATATTATTTATATTCTACATATATTTCATCTTATCTTTATTTATATTTATAGTTCTTTTTTAATAAACAACAACAACAACAACATCAAGCCTTTGTCCGACTAAGTGGGGTCGGCTACATGAAACCTTTTTCGCCATTGTGTCCAGTTATATTTATAGTTCCTTTTTAATAAGAATATACAACAACAACAACAAGCCTTTGTCCCACTAAGTGGGGTCCACTACATAAATCCTTTTTCGCCATTGTGTCCTGTTAAAAATCAAATTCTCATTTAAATATAATAAAGAAATATCATTTCTAATATTTTTTAACCAAGTCTTTTTAGGTCTACTTCTACCTTTCTTAACATATTTTTAATAAGAATATGATGACCGAAACATTTGTTGAAGAAATGAGGAGATAAGGCCACAAAAATAATTTTTAAATAGACAAGACCTGGGTCTGTAACCATATCTAAGCACAATTATTTGGGTAACTCAAATTCATTCTGAAAGATAAAGAGAATAAACAGTTTATTATCAATGATTTGTTTGGGGGCGTTAATTTTTTTTAAAATTATTATAGATAATTATATTTTATGAAAAATCTATATTTTGACAAATTAGTTAGCAGCTTTTTATTGTTATCATACATTAATAGATTTGACTATAAAAAGTATCTTCCTAAGGCAAAAACTTTTAAAAAGCAACAATAAAATAGCAATGAAGCTAAATGTATAACAATGATATGAGAAGTAAAATAATAAGAAAGATGACATTAAATAGACCCTCTATAACAAAATATTAACACTTATATCTAAATTGACACAACAATGTCCTCTAGGAGCTCATTGGTTAGCTTTCAAATACAAAAATGTATTTTAAAAATACTAATTTAATTTACAATCATTTTAAACTAGAAAAATAAAAAATATTATTTTGATGGAGTTCTAAGGAATTTAACCTAATTTCCAATCAAATATTCAGCTAAATAATAAATTTACTAAACATTATCATTTCCATTTTTTTTTTCTAATTTCAAACAACCATCTAAGGACATGGTCTCTTGATGATAAAAGACCATCACATGTAAGCTAGCATAATAGTTAAAAGGAAATGACATATTGACTAATATTATTCATAAAAATGAAGTGACTTATAATAATATTTTCAAATAATTATGTTGAAATTGTAGTCCAATTCATTACTTTTGACATATTAATGAATTAATTGAAGTTAAAAATCATTTTTTTTATCAAAATAATAAAACTCTAAACTTAATGCAAGTAATGTTTTGAAATATCACATATTTCTTCAAAACATTCTAAAAATGATGATTTTATTACCTTATAAAAATGAGTTAATATGAAATCATCGTGTTTGTTAACCTAGGAGATGCATCATTTTGAAATACAAAGAAAGTACTAGTATTTAGATGGAAGTAAAAAAGAATAGGCGTGTTTGTACGGGAGAATTAATCAAAATGGATTAAAATTGGATTTGATAAATTAATGGTTAAGATTATATTTAATAAGTTAATATGAAATCATCGTGTTTGTTAACCTAGGAGATGCATCATTTTGAAATACAAAGAAAGTACGAATATTTAGATGGAAGTAAAAAAGAATAGGCGTGTTTGTGCGGGAGAATTAATCAAAATGGATTAAAATTGGATTTTGATAAATTAGTGGTTAAGATTATATTTAATAGAAAGTTTAAGTTTATAGGTGGGGGCTAATCATTAGATATTTATATATTAATATCAACTATTATTTGATGTGTGTCTAAATTAATTTCTCATTATATATCTATTATTATTTTCCTTATATGGAGCTCTCTACACAGCCATTATTGTTCCTCAAATGAAGGCTTTCAACATCATTAAGTATCATGCACGAAGAGCCAATTTATGAGTCATCAGCTCTTAAATATTGTTCAACAATAATAAGAAGGAAGAAAGCTCTATGGGAAACACAAAATCACATGAACTACATTTGATTCCAACCAAGTTGTGAGCTTTGATATAATTTGTTATGGAGAATTATTCAGAATGAGATCAAAGGAAAACCAAATGTACAAATAACCAAATCATATTGAACCCAAATGCTTAAGCTTATAAACAAAGACCAATCACTTTGTATTATTACATCAACATATAGCACCCACAAAATTCTCAATTTCAATATACATCAAGATTCGTAATAAATATAATTTTTTATGTTGATTTAAAAGTGTTTACAAAATTTAAGAGTTAAAAAATAAAATGAGAAAATTCTGACCTAATTTTTTCCTTTTCTTATAATCGATGCAAAAATCGCAAAAAGGCATATTTTTCTCTCCTTCTCGTTTCTTTTGGGGCTCCTCTTTGAAGCTGCTGGAGGGATCCCCTTGGATCCCTCCATTTACAACATCTCTTTCCCTCCTATTCCTTCCTCTTCACTTCCTCCTCCTGTTGGAACTTCAAATCCCTTACCTTGGGACCGCATCCTCTCCGGTGACCTAGATCCATGTGATTTTTCTATTTCTCCCCTTCCTACTTCGGATGATATTATAAATTTTCCCACAAAAGATGTTGTTGCAGCTTGCGAGGAGTGGGATCTGGCGCTTGTTGTATACTCCTTAGGTAAAATACCTTATTATGAGACTTTGCTCAATGTTGTTCGGAAAATCTGGAAGCTTGAAGGTAACCTCAAACTTATCTCTCTTAAAGATGGATTTTTCTTGTTCAAATTATCATGCGCTGAGGATTACGAACTTGTTTGGTCCAAAGGTGCTTGGTTTGTTCTTGGCAAACCATTTCTTTTCCAGAAGTGGTCTTCGCACTTCTCGTCGAAATGTGAAGAGTTCACTTATGTTCCTATATGGTTGAAAATCTACAAAATTTCACTTTGTTGTTGAACCCCTCATGTAATCTCTAAAATAACCACTAAAATTGGGTAACTGCTTGCTGTAGATGCCCTCACTACCTCCAAATCTAGACTTACTTATGTTAAAGTATGTGTTCAAGTTAACGCCTCGGCTACTTATCCGGAAACTATTCCTATTTTAGTTGAGGGGTAAGTTGTTCAACCTAAAGATACAATATTAGAGGAGACCTTCTCTTTGCTCTTTCTACAAATCCCTAAATCACCTCTTCGAACAGTACCCTAAACCCAAATCATGAACAAGTACCTACCTATCTTCCTCAGTGAGGAAGAACCTCTAGCCGCAGGCCACGCCCCCCTTCCCAGAACCAGAAAGGGACTCTTCCCACTTCTAAAAATCCTACTCAAACCAATATCATAGAACAAACCCCTCCTATCCCAAATGAAATTGAAAGCCCTTCGACTGCACCAATGGTCCAAATCACATCCTGAACATCTCTGTCCCTAACATTCTAGTGGATACGGCTAACACCATAATTCCAAAACTCAATTCCCCCACATCCGTGGCTACCTTGTCCACAAACTCTATTGTTCCCCCATAAGAAATAGCCCCCTCTAAGAAAACTAATAATATTATATCACCCAATTAAGAGTTCTTCAAGACTCGAACGAACTCGATGATTCATATTCTTAGTTCTTTGAAGAAAATCCTAAGGATATCTCGCATAACCTTCAAACCAATATTTCATTGGTCACTAGCTCTCAACCCAATTCGCCTCATTCAAAAGGGCCGATCTCCTCTATTAGTCATTCTCACATAAATACTCAAGGGAAGGGCTCCAGAAAGGCCAAAATCCAACCCTTAAATCATGATCTTTCCGGCTTTAGAGGCTTGGAATATCAAGGGTTTCAATAAACTTGATAAGTTTTTTTGCTGTAAAAACTTGGTCCGTAAACAGGGACTTGACCTTCTTTGTATTATGGAAAATTGCATACAAATCTCAAATTTCAGTGACCCTTGGTTCTGTTCAACTCAAAAAGTTTATGATCAAGAACGCTGTAATAACTTTGAGCTTGCCTTTTCGGGGTGGATTTGGATAAAGTGGAACTCAGAAAAACTCTCTTTTTCCCCCACCTTTCCTTCTAATCAGATGATATATGTGATTCTCAGTTTGGATTCTCAGCAGTTCATTTTGCTTTGTTGTTTATGCTTCAAATTCTTTTGAAGAATGTTTCCTATTTTGGAATGACTTGTGGGATTTAAACCCTCATGGTTCATTGCCTTGGGTGGTGCTGGGAGATTTTAACTGTTGCTGGTTTCAAAGTGAAAAATCAGGTGGGAATGTCACATCGATTAAAAAGGCGTTCGAGGCGGACGCCTCGAGGCGCACCTCGAATCGAGGCGAAGGTCGGGTCTCAGTTTGGGTTCTCAGCAGTCCATTTTGCTTTTTGTTGTTTATGCTTCAAATTCTTTTGAAGAATGTTTCCTACTTTGGAATGACTTGGGGATTTAAACCCTCATGGTTCCTTGCCTTGGGTGGTGCTGAAAGATTTTAACTGTTGCTGGTTTCAAAGTGAAAAATCTGGTGGGAATGTCACTATGGATTCTAGATTTAACACATTTACTCCTTTATTTTTTATACCAACCATGGTTCATTGTGTCCGTGCTCTTGTTAATGAAGCTTGGATTGAAGCCTATCCAAATTCTCACTATAATGTGTTAAATAGCCTTATTTCATATCACTCTCCTCTCATTCTTAGAGTTAACAATGAAAGGAGATTAAAGCATAGATTCATGCATAAAAACTACTGGAGCAAAATCCGTGATTTTTGGAGCACTCTCATAAACATTTTTTATACACCTATCCAAGACAATCCCATCATTTGCTTATACAATAAGCTGAAATTGTTGAAAGAGATGATAAAAACTAAGGATTGGGATTCTTCCAATGTCATTGCTGCTAAATATGCAAACTTGTCTGATATTCAACAAAAGTGTCAGTTGTTGATAAACTGGGATCCCCTCAACACTGTGGTGTGTGATAAGCTTAAGAAATTAATGCTGATCTTTCCTTCTACAGTTCTATTTGGGCTTCTTGGACAATTCAAAGATCAAAGTTAAATGGCTGACCAACGATGAGGAAGATTTGAAGTTTTTATTTTTTAAGTTGCGCAAGAGAAACTCTTTTAATAGATGCTCTCTCACAGCTTCCATTCATGGATCTGACAAGTCTAGCATGAGGACAATATTCAAAACATTACAAATCATTTCAAGGATTTGTACAACTCTACTATACCTTTGCTCAAAAACGTTAATCCCATTCCTATGGGAAATACTATACCTTCAACGGCCGCCTCTTTTCTTGTTTTACCTATTACTAATGTGGAAATTCACACTGCTATTTTATCTGGTAGCTCCAATTATGCTCAAAGTCTGGATGGATTTTCTTTTGATTTTTATAAAAGTACTTGGAGCATCACTGAGCATTTGGTTTGTAAGGTTGTCAAATCTTTTTTCTCCAAGTGGTATCTCCCTAACGGTGCTAAGGCTACTGCCATAGCACTTATCCCCAAAAATAAACATGCAGAGAACATGCAAGATTTTAGACATATTTCTCTTTGCAATATCTTTCATAAAATCATTGCAAAGATTCTTGCTACTAATATGAAAACTATTATGCTGGAGATTATCCATAAAAGTCAGGCTGCTTTTATCTCCAATAGGCTTGCTACTGATAATCCAATTTTGGCAGCAGAAATCATCAGTTTGTTCAAGAACAACACCAACTTAAAGCTTTTTCGTGCAAAATTTGATATCAGGAAAGCTTTTGACACGATTTCCAGGGAGTTTCTTTTTGCTAGAATGGCTCAAAAAGGTTTTCCACCTATGTTTATTAACTAGATTAAAGCTTGTATTCAATGATATTCTTTTTCACAATTTGTATTGAAGGGCCTCTTGAGGGGTTTTTCTCTTGTTTTGGTATTAGGCAAGGATGTCCTCTCAGTCCTTAACTTTTCTGTATCATCATGGATGCACTTTCCTGCCTCATTGATGCTCCTGCTAGAACTCAAAGGTTTGAAGGTTTTAACTTTAATAGTTTTCATCCAACTCACCTCACTTATGCGGACGACTTGTTAGTGTTTGGGAAAGCAGATACCCTTCATTGTAATCGCCTGATGGAAACTCTAAATTTGTTTTCCAATTACTCTGGGTTGCAACTGAACTTGCACAAAAGCTCCCTTCTTCTTTCACCTCTTGTTACCTCTCCCCCTGTCATTTCGAACATTTCCACTAAAATTTCTTATATGGAGATTCCCTTATCTTCTGGCAGAACTAAACTTTCTAATTTCTCACCTTTGTTAAAAAAAGTTACTATGCTACTTTCAGGTTGGAAGGCTCATTTACTCTCTTTCACAGGTAGATGTTGACCTTATTTTTCACCCCGACTTGGGTCGAGGAGTTTGACCTGGTCAAATTAACCAAGCCAGATCTCAAGACCACTTCCCTTGAGTTCAGTGGGTCAAGCCAAGTCTGCAGAGCCCATACCCAGGCCCTGGGTCAACCTAATTGACCAGATCAACCCATGCTAACCAAAATTGACCCAAATCCCTTTCACTTGATTTAAAATCACTTCTATAGCTTCTTAGGCTCAAATCTCCCCTCTTGGACTCAGTAGGTCAAACTTAACATGTTGGGCCCACACCCATGCCCTGGGTCATTCTAGTTGACCAAGTCAACCTGCCTAATTAAGCCTAATTCAATTTTAAATCAATTCAAACCCATCCAAGGCTCAAATCCCCCATCACTTGGACTCATTTGACCAAGTTGACCATGTCAACTCTTGGCTTGGTCAACCAAAGCCTTGGTTAGTCAAACCTAGGCTTAATTTGATCAAAATCTCTCCTTTAATGCATTTACATCTTTCCTATTAGGCTCCTGAGCCAAACCACGGCTAATCAATCTAATTTGCATCCTAATTAGCCCTAGGATATAGGGGTGTCAACTTTTGACCCGACCCGGAAAAATCCGGGTTTGGGTCACCCGTTGGCGAAACGGGTCGGGTCCGGGTTCAGATTTCTGACCCGTTTAAAAAGTGGGTCGGGTTCAAAAGCGAGGCATTTCAAACACTAGGTACCTAAAGGGAGAAAGAAATGTCCTTCACAAGGAATTTCTTTCTCATTTAAGTACCCTTCTGAAGGACAAATCCTACGAAGTCCGAAGAAGACGATCTGAAGAAAGACGATCCGGAGGAAGATGATCCATACGAAGACGAAGACTTAATGATGAAATGCCTTGCTTTTAAGAATTGCGTCATTCAGTAGGATTAAAATTCAGGTTGTTGTCGGTTGGGCCTAGCCACCACAACTTTTATGCAGATCCTGGGTTGTACTTATATGGCACTTGCCATGGATTTTTCTTTTTACTCTGGTGATTTATTTATATTGATGTATTTACTATTGTTTGCACCGTAGAATTTGTCTATTTTTCTTAGGTTTCTTTCTTGCAAGTGTGTGGCTTGATTTTGCTAGGCTCTTTAAGGACTAAAATATTTTCTACTCATAACTAAAATTTAATATTTTAGGAATTAAATATCATAAAAACTTAATAATCTAGAGAATAGTCAGAATCGTCCGGGGTCGCATGCATATTATTGCATTTCTCTCTATCCTTCTTTAAGAAACTTTATCGTATGCGGGTAGAGTCCGAATAATGTGACCTATGAAGATGAAGTGCCGAACCTAGAGAAACCCAATCTTTCTAAAAAATTATTTTTTATAAGCCTTTTTTAAAATTTCATGCATACATGACTTGAAGCTTTCAACTAGTATGCATTACATTAGTCAATTAAATCAAAATTTTAATTGCATTAGCTCTAGGAGCATTCACCCTACATAAGTCCAATGCCACTAAGAAAACTCTCTAAATGTTGGCATTAATCTCCAAAAATCGATCTATCCACCCATCTTTCATAAAAACTATATAATATGGATTTTATGCTCTTAGGTAGTTAACTGGTATTCCTTTTCAAGCAAGATATAAGTCCATGATACATTAGTTAAGACACGGGTATTAGAGTTGTGTGTAAAACACTAAACTCACTCTAGATTTAGTATTCAAAACTACTATATTTTGGTGTCTCATAGTACGCTTCATCGGTGGGTAAGTCTCATATTCTTTAGGAGTTATAAATCCTACCTATCTGTATTAGATGGATGATGTCACCTCCATCTTTCCCTCATGTATGCTTTGAGTGCATTATTTTCTTTTTCTCTAATTTCTTCTCAGTGCCCTATTCCCTCCAGATGTTGATGTGAGTCGTGCATGTTGATTAAGCTGAATTGAACATTTCTCCCCTTTGAGTAGGAACTTGCTAGTCTACACCTTATGTGTCAATCTCATTTGGAAAACATAATATTAAATTCTTAATCGAGAGTATTCTTAAGCTCCGGCATAAGATGTAATTAACCACGGGGGCATACGCCCATGGGAAACGGAATCCCACCATCAAATAAACCCCACTCGAGCTGAAGTATCGGGTGAGGGAAACCCGTTGTGTTGATCAGGTCATGCATATTATTACTCATTGGCGTGCATAAGCGAGAGCCACTATCCTCAATGGTTAATCGTATGTGCGATATAATCTGCCCTTCTATTGGCCTGCTTGTGAAGAGTGTGAAGGCTTGCAATCATCTCGTCCTTCGGGATGGTGGAGTCGTACCCTCTGCACTCTGTTCTCCATTGAGTTGTAACCTTTCGGAGGTCCACAATATACTTCAATATATCAAATTTACCATCACCAATACTATGGCTTATTGGATTAGAAGCACAATTATTCTTAAAATCACTACTAAGGCCATTGGTAAACTTTGCTCTAATTTCCTTTTTTTATAGGGGCTCTGATGTCAGGAAAATTCAGTTAATTTGTAAGTCCAATACTTGCAGGTCTTTATCGAAAGGCGGGTTAGGGATTGCTTCATTTCAAGCATTAAGATATGCTTATAACTGTGGGACCATTTTGATATGCTATAATCGATCCAATCCTCTCTCTAATTGGATCATGATCAGATATACTACACCTTGGAAGCTTCCTATGCATTCTGTCACTGCTTTTTGAAAAAGTATTTGCAACACTGCATCTTTGCCCAAAAATAAATTCATCTTTCTTTTTAGTCAAAATAATCATATTGCTATTTATTGGGATCACTAGTGTTTGGGTCACTCTATTAATGACAGTATTCTGGACTTCTCTAGTTCTATTGTCTGCAACTCTAATACTCAACTTTCTGATTGGATGAATCATAATGTTTGGACTATTCCATATCATATCAATTCCCTCCTAAGGAATTTTGTTAATAGTAAGATTCATATTCGATGGGATAACTTAAATAAGGCTAAATTCAAAGACTTTTATGAGGATTTCTTAGCAAATGGTAAAACCTATGACTGGCATTCCTTGGTTTGGCACAAAAGACATTCACTCATATTTTTGGTTTATTCTTGGATGGCACTTAGAGGTGGTTTGAAAACCGTTGATGTTCTCTCATCTAGGAACATTCATATTCAGGATCTTAAGTGCATCTTATGCCATTGAAATAATGAATCTCTGTCTCACCTGATGTTTGAATGTGATTACTCCTTTATGACTCTGCTGAAAATAGTTCCTCTATTTCAAAATTACTTCCTTAAGCCTACTTTATCGCAAGTTTTGGATCACATTGGTGGCATTTCTACAGCTGGAAACTTTAAAATGGTTTGCTTCTTACCGTTAATGCAATTGTTTACTTCCTTTGGATTGAACGGAATTCCAGAAGGTTTAAAGGTAATGATGTTTGTGCTGTCACGCTTTCCAAAAGGATTTCTAGAGCTTTATATCTCAAAATTTCTATATGGAAAAATAGTGAGCCCTTGATGGAAATTGTGAACCTGAACTACTACTGATTAGTTGGGAATTTGGTGTTCTGTTTTGTTCTGTACCAGTGGGATTTTATGTTTGTTCTATTTTGGTTAGTGGTTGATACTAAATATGTTGGTTGGCTTCGTTCCTATTGGATTCCTGTATGGATTTTAATTGGATGCAATTTCTAGCTAGCTCTCTGTTTGCATCTCCTTATGCTAGTAGCTGGTGGCTATTTTGGACTTTTGTTGAAATTTCTTCAACTGAAATGTCTAGCGCCAGTTTTTCGGTTGCCAATCTCATTGGTTCTGAATGTTTGGCAGGCAATTTTTTTGGGTCTTGGACAATGATGAAGCTTGCCTCTATTCCTTTGGAGGGCCATCGGGCAACCAAGGGTTTGCCTCTCTCCCTTTGGACGGTCTTCTAGCAACCAAGGGATATTTTGATCAAATTTTTATGATGTTAATTTCTTTCTGAGTCCAGGCCAGACAGTTTGTCTGCCAATTTTTATTCATTTTCCTATTTTTTTCAGGTTTTGGGTTATAGTTTTTGCTTTTCTTTGTAACAGTCAAATGTTTCTATTGTTGGCTATTTTTGGCTTACACTTGTATACCCAAATTTAATTATAGAATGGGCTAAGCACTCAAAATTTCCCCAAAAAAAATTGCAAAAGGCAATAAGCTGGCAGCCCGGGCAACTGCCTGCAGGCCACCTGTTCCACGCTGCCCTGTCTGCTATAAATAACAACCCCATGGGTAATCTACCCTCCATCCTCGATTCCTCGTTCTCTTCTTTTCATTCCAAAGGCAATTCAAAGCAGTAGTTAACGCAGGCATCAATGGTGTCCATCATATACAAGACATCAGCGCTCTTTTGCATCGTCGTTATTTATATTTCTCTCATATCCCTCCTCTCCTTCCATCTCTTAACTTTGTACGCTCGCTTGGATTCGGTCCTTCGATTACCCTCAAAAATCTCCAGCCGCCTCCTAGAAGCTAGTAGGGATGATTTTGTCGGGGCGAGATGGGTCATTCTGATTGCAGGATCGTCGGGCTACGGGAATTATCGACATCTTGTATTTGACCTTCTATTGCTTTCCCTATTTCTTTTGGTTTTCGCTAATTTGAATGATTGTAATTTTCTACTTACTTATTTTGGTAAATTGTGTTTATCTGATTTAATTTACTTTCCAGGAAGCTTAATTGCATGATTATGTATTAGATGAAGGAACTGTTTCGGATGCTATTTGGACATTGGATCCCCGTCGTATTTAGCTCCAGGTTTGGAGTATCCAAGTTTTGGATCTATATAGCACATAGAACATTAACATAATTGTTTATTAAGGGGAAATCATAAACTCGATTATTGATTGGTTTGAATTTGTCACTATTAATTATTTGATAATCAACTTGCCTGCATAACAGCTGCCTGCTAACCACCTGTTCTGCGTTGCCCCATTTGTTATAAATATCGACGGATCGACCCCATGAGTCATCTACCCTCCATCCTTGGTTCTTTGTTCTCTTCTTTTCATTCCAAAGGCAATTCAAAGCGGTAATTAGCGCAGGCAATAATGGCATCCATCAGATACAATGCTGCAATGCTCTTTTGCATCATCGTTATTTGTGTTTCTCTCCTATCCCTCCTCTTCTTCCATCTCTTATCTTCGTACGCTCGCTTGGATCTGATCCTTCGATTGACGTCAGAAATCTCCAACGGCCGCCTAGAAGCCGGTGGGGATGATTCTATCGAGACGAGATTAGCCATCCTGATTGCAGGATCATCGGGCTACAGGAATTACCGACATCATGTATTTGACCTTCTATCGTTTTCTCTGTTTCTTTTGATTTTTGCTAATCTGATTGATTATAATTTTCTACTTGTTTTGGTAAATTTTGCATTAATTCGATTTAATTTACTTTTCACGAAGCTTGATTGCGTGATTATGTATTAGATGAACGAACTGCTTAGAATTGTTCCATATGCTATTTGGGCATTGGATCCCCATTGTATTTAACTCCGGGTTTGGAGTATCCAAGTTTTGGATCTATATAGTGCATAGAAGTATATAACATTAACATAATTATTTATTAAGGGGAAATCATAAACTCGTTATTGATTGGTTTGAATTTGTCACTAATAATTATTTGATAAACATCTTGCCTTTTCCGATGGATTATATTTTTGACAAAACAAAATTAGATTAAAGATTTAGTTGGCTTGGTAAGAGAATTTACTGTATATTTTTGTTAGAGTTCATATTAACAATTTATTTTCTTTGATCATTTTTCTCTCCTTTTACTTTTTGGGGTTCATATTAACGATTTATTTTTTTAGATTAAGGCTTCGTTTTGGATGAATTTTTTATTACTTTTTGAAACATAGTTTTAGTACTCAATTTTAAGAAGCAATAAAAAGTTGTTCAAAACAAAGCCTAAGTAATGCATCACTTAAAGTTTGTTCACTTAGTTAATGAACTCAACATCATTCGTATCCCTTACTGTGATGTATATTTAATGATATAGATTTAAGGCAATAATTGTCCTAACGATTATGGTGAAACTTGCATTTGAATGTAAGAAATTGCTTGATAAATAACATTTCAGCCAAACTACAGGTTAAGACTAGGGAGACTATTTAAAGTGATTAATATATATTTTTCTACTTTATTTTAATTAATTGATGCAATTTCTTCCCATCTTTTTTATACTGTGATTTGCTTACATCACCAATTCTATAAAAAATTAGTTTTATTTTGACAGAAAGTGATAACATGTATCTATTTCTCCTACCACAAGTGAGAGAATATCTATTTATATTTAATCTTTTATTTTTTACTTCTGCTCATCTATGCTGATATATGTCATGCCTATCAAATCATTAAAAAATGGTGGTTTGAAGGCTGAAAATATCATTATTTTCATATACGATGATATTACATACAACAACAACAACATCAAGCCTTTATCCCACTACGTGAGGTCGGCTACATGAATCCTTTTTCTCCATTGTGTCCTATTAAAAGTCAAATTCTCGTTTAAATCTAATAAAGAAAGGTCATTCCTAATATTTTCTAACCAAGTCTTTTTAGGTCTATTATAAATGACTCTTTTGAAGGAATATGAGTTGTTTATATTTTCTTATAATTTGATGATTTAGTTGGCTCTGATTTACTTATTGATGATGAGATTAAGTAAGAGTCCAGCCATATTTCACTAACAAGTTATGGGCATCATGCACATTAAGCCAACATTAGTGCCAAAATATTGGAGCAGTGTAAGCTGACAAAATTGTATCATGGGAGGAGGGTGAACAACTTGGTTGGTTGCATTAGTAAGTTTTCATATCATTGTTCCCTGTGTTTTTGGAACAATTATTACGTCCTCTGACCTGACGTAGAGGTACGTTCGGCCGCCAATAACATATCGCCACGTGTTCTTACTCTTTACCGCGCGGCCCGACGACTTGACCCGGAGCGGAACCCAGGAATGCTTTATTTTTTTGCTCAGGATTTGCTCGGGATTTGCTCCGGATTTGCTAGAAAAAACTAGGTACAACTCAGTATTTGCTCAGGATTTGCTCGGTATTGATAGGGATTTGCTCGGTAGTGCTAGGTATTTGCTCGGTATTGCTAGAAAAAACTCGGTACTCGGTACTCGGTACTCGGTACTCGGTACTCGGTACTCGGTACTCGGTACTCGGTACTCGGTACTCGGTACTCGGTACTCGGTACTCGGTACTCGGTACTCGGTACTCGGTACTCGGTACTCGGTACTCGGTACTCGGTACTCGGTACTCGGTACTCGGTACAACTCAGTATTTGCTCAGGATTTGCTCGGTATTGCTAGGTATTTGCTCGGTATTGCTAGGTATTTGCTCGGTATTGCTAGGTATTTGCTCGGTATTGCTAGAAAAAACTAGGTACAACTCCGTACAACTCGGTACAACTCAGTATTTGCTCAGGATTTGCTCGGTATGGCTAGGGATTTGCTAGGTATTGCTAGGTATTTGCTCGGTATTGCTAGGTATTTGCTCGGTATTGCTAGGTATTTGCTCGGTATTGCTAGGTATTTGCTCGGTATTGCTAGGTATTTGCTCGGTATTGCTAGAAAAAACTAGGTACAACTCGGTATTTGCTAGATATTTGAAATATATCCAAAAAGTGATGGGATGTTGTTCGGTTTGTAAAGGAATTAAAAAAATGCATGTACGAGAACCCAAAAAACGGCGGGTCGGGTCGGCGACTTTTCTTAATGCTACGTGTCGCTAAAATATTGGTGGCCGAACGTAGAGGAGCGTACGTTCACCGAACCAAATAATTGTTCCTCTTTTGGACGGTTTTCTAGAAACCAAGGGATATTTTGATCAAATTTTTATGATGTTAATTTCTTTCTGAGTCCAGGCCAGACAGTTTCTCTACCAATTTTTATTCATTTTCCTATTTTTTTCAGGTTTTGGGTTATAGTTTTTACTTTTCTTTGTAACAGTCAAAAGTTTCTATTGTTGGCTATTTTTGGCTTACACTTGTATACCCAAATTTAATTATAGAATGGGCTAAGCACTCAAAATTTCCCCAAAAAAAAATTGCAAAAGGCAATAAGCTGGCAGCCCGGGCAACTGCCTGCAGGCTACCTGTTCCGCGCTGCCCCGTCTACTATAGATAACGACCCCATGGGTCATCTACCCTCCATCCTCGATTCCTCGTTCTCTTCTTTTCATTCCAAAGGCAATTCAAAGCAGTAGACGCAGGCATCAATGGCGTCCATCATATACAAGACAGCAGCGCTCTTTTGCATCGTCGTTATTTATGTTTCTCTCATATCCCTCCTCTCCTCCCATCTCTTACCTTTGTACGCTCGCTTGGATCTGGTCCTTCGATTACCCTCAAAAATCTCCAGCCGCCTCCTGGAAGCTAGTAAGGATGATTTTGTCGGGACGAGATGGGTCATCCTGATTGCAGGATCGTCGGGCTACAGGAATTATCAACATCTGGTACTTGACCTTCTATTGCTTTCCCTATTTCTTTTGGTTTTTGCTAATTTGATTGATTGTAATTTTCTACTTACTTATTTTGATAAATTTTGTGTTTATCTGATTTAATTTACTTTTCAGGAAGCTTAATTGCATGATTATGTATTAGATGAAGGAACTATTTAGAACTGTTACGGATGCTATTTGGACATTGGATCCCTGTCGTATTTAGCTCCAGGTTTGGAGTATCCAAGTTTTGGATCTATATAGCACATAGAATATTAACATAATTGTTTATTAAGGGGAAATCGTAAACTCGATTATTGATTGGTTTGAATTTGTCACTATTAATTATTTGGTAATCAACTTGCTTGCATAATAACTACCTGCTAACCACCTGTTCTGCGTTGCTAAATTTGTTATAAATAACGACCCCATGAGTCATCTACCCTCCATCATTGCTTTTTCGTTCTCTTCTTTTCATTCTAAAGGCAATTCAAAGCAGTAGTTAGCGCAGGCAACAATGGCATCCATCAAATACAAAGCTGCAATGCTATTTTGCATCGTCGTTATTTGTGTTTCTCTCCTATTCCTCCTCTCCTTCCATCTCTTATTTTCGCACTCTCGCTTGGATCTGATCCTTCGATTGACGTTAGAAATCTCCAGCGACTGCTTGGAAGCCGGTGGGGATGCTTCTATCGGGATGAGATGGGCCATCTTGATTGCAGGATCATCAGGCTATAGGAATTACCAATATCAGGCAAGGTTTAAAATTGCGTAATTAAGCCTCGAGGCAGTTTTCGTCCGTGAGGCGAGGCATAAACCTCGAGGCGGTCTAAGGCGTAAGCCTCACGGACACATAATTGCGTAAATGAGAAATTAAGGATTTTAGCAGGTAAATAATAGTAATATTCTATCTTACAATAAAAGCATCTAAATAATATATGAAAATAGTGGAAAATAAGAAAATAGATGCAATAAAATCATGTCCCAAAGTACAAAATCACAAAATATTAGTTTAACAAAACTCCTAAAGTACAAAGAACATATAAAATGCAATCATATCTCATCACTAAATTGGTCTTCAAGGGAATCTTCTTCTCCAATTGTATATATGAATGTCATATCATCACATCTTCAATATAACTCACTTTTCTCTTCCCTGTTCAATAAGAGAAAAGATCATTATCATGTTAATTGCTCACTTGATATAAATATAATGCAATAGCATATAAGAAGTTGTGAAATATACATTTACTTGATTGTTGTGCTGCAGAGCTAGTGGATGTGTGTGGTGTAGTGGATGTGCCCACTTGATCTACTTCGCCCATCAAGACATCCACACTTAGATTCTCTAGCTGTAAGTCTGATAATGGCAAATCTGTCTCATCATCTACAAACCACTCATTATCAGATGCAATAAGTATTTTACCGTGATAGTTTTCTTAATGTAAGCAATTATTTCTTCCTTCACATTGTCCGGCACTTTTGCACACAGTGCTACGTTCTTATGAGAGCATGATAAGTGTTCCTTCATGCGGATTACTCCGCCCTTCACCACTTTCTCACAAAAATTGCATTTTAAATAGACATACGTTTTCTCGCCCCCTCCTACGTCAACTTGCATGCTATATTTTCAAGAAGGGTTACGCCGCAATGACGTATTCGCCTTTTCTTTACCTCTAACCATGTCTCATAAAGCAAAAATCCAAAAACACAAAAAAAACAATAAAAAAAAACATAAACCATATATTTTCTTACTCTTGCAAAATCAAACCCTAAACTAAAAAAAATACCTAAAATCCAATGTGGAGTACTCCTAGAGGGCGGCCAGAAATTTCAACTTCGCCGGAGAGAGTCGGCGCTGGCGAGAGAAGCGGCGGGAAGGGAAGCCGGTGGGTAAGGACCGTGCGGGAGCTCTCTGTTTCGCGAACTGGAGCCGTGAGTGAAGGAAAAAATTGGGAGGAGCTGCTGCCGTGCGGGTTTAAGGAGAAAAAAACCCTTCATTTTAAGTGGGTGGGCCCTAATCCCATGAGGCGTACGCCTCACCAAGAGTTGCGCAATTACGCCTCTAAGGCACGCCTCAATCCAAGTGAGGCGTATGCCTCTGCCAGGGGTGGAATTGCATAAGCTTCGAGGCGGTTTTGGGACAAATTGCGCAGAGGCGCCTCAAGGCACGCTTCTTATTGCGCAATTTTAAACAGAGATATCATGTATTTGACCTTTTATCGTTTTCCCTGTTTCTTTTGGTTTTTGCTAATCTGATTGATTATAATTTTCTACTTGTTTTGGTAAATTTTGTATTAATTGGATTTAATTTACTATTCATGAAGCTTCATTGCGTGATTATGTATTAGAAGAAGGGACTGCTTAGAATTGTTCCAGATGCTATTTGGACATTGGATTTCCATTATATTTAACTCCGGGTTTGGAGTATCCAAGTTTTGGATCTATATAGTGCATAGAACATTAACATAATTATTTATTAAGGGGAAATTGTAAACTCGATTATTGATTGGTTTGAATTTGTCACTATTAATTATTTGATAAACATCTTGCCTTTTTTCGGTGGATTATATTTTTTGACAAAACAAAATTAGATTAAAGATTTAATTGGCTTGGTAAGAGAATTTACTGTACATTTCTGTTAGGGTTCATATTAACGATTTATTTTCTTCGATCATTTTTCTCTCCTTTTACTTTTTGGGGTTCATATTAACGATTTATTTTTTAAGATTAAGGTTTCGTTGTGGATGAATTACTTCTTGAAACAGAGTTTTAGTACTCTATTTTAAGAAGCAATAAAAAGTTGTTCCAAACAAAGCCTAAGTAATGCATCACTTAAAGTTTGTTCACTTAGTTAATGAACTCAACATCATTCGTATCCCTTACTGTGATGTATATTTAATGATATAGATTTAAGACAATAACTGTCATAACGATTATGGTGAAACTTGCATTTGAATGTAAGAAATTGCTTGATAAGTAACATTTCAATCAAACTGCAGGTTAAAACTATGGAGACTATTTGAAGTGATTAATATAGATTTTTCTACTTTATTTTAATTGATTGATGCAATTTCATCCCTTCTTTTTTATACTGTGGTTTGCTTACATCACCAATTCTCTAAAAAATTAGTTCTATTTTGACATAACGTGATAACTTGTATACATTTCTTCTACCACAAGTGAGAGAATATCTATTTAAATTTTAACTTTCTTTTTTTTCTGCTCATCTAGGCTGATATATGTCATGTCTATCAAATTATAAAAAATGGTGGTTTGAATGATGAAAATATCATTATTTTAATGTACGATGATATTACATACAGTGAGAAAAATCCCAGACAAGAAATTATAATTAACAGTCCTGATGGGAGTGTATGTACGCTGGAGTTCCCAAATTTTGATTTTGATGGGACTTGACAGTACCATGAATTTTTTTATGGTAATTGATCTATGTTTTCTAACATCTTACTTAAAATTATTTACAGGATTATGTAGGATATGATATTAATGTTAAGAATTTTTTTGTTCTCTTTGGAGTTAAAAAGACTATATCTGATAGCAGTGGTAAAGTTATTGATAGTGGACCTGAGTACCATATTTTTATATTTTATTTAGACCATGGTGGCCCAAGAATTCTACGTTAGTTTTAACTGAATTAAAGTCAATTGAATTTGTTTATATACCTACAAATTTCCAGCATGATCAAAAAAGCATTTTTAAGTTGATGCTCAATTTATGTTGTTGTTATATTATTAGGAATGCATATATATCTTTACCTTTGTACGGATGATTTCATCTTTATTTTAAAGAAAAAGCATACTTTCGATTCCTACAAAAAAAAGTAATGAATTATCATTTATAAAATATGCAGCAATGTTAAATTATATATATATATATAAGATAAAAATGGTCTTATCTTTTTATTTGAGGTCTTTTATCTTAAGTCCTGTAAATCTGTGAGTATTTTTGAAAGTCTTCTCTCTGAAAATATAAGTATATATACAACAATGACATCTAATGCTGTGGAGAGAAGTTGGAAAACTTACTGTCCTAAAGAGAGTCCTAGTCTACCTTTAGATTATTGGATATGTTTGGGAGACCTCTACAACATATATTGGATGGTGTGGGCTCCGAAAATTCGGCCCCGGCCTCCGCCTTCTTTTCTTTTTATTCGGTGGGGTGAGTTTTAACGGAATAAGTTCCGGGGTAAATTTTGGAAGGCAGATGAGTTTGTAGATAAGACACTACCCAGAGATTTCGCCCTCATTTTGTGAGTACTTTATGATTTGAGTTTTGGTTTCCTATAAGTGCAAGCCCCTATAGTTAATTACCCCTCCCGATCACGAGAGAGAACTTTCGATTAAGGCTAGTCGTCGATCAGATACGTATAGAGATACGTGTTATCTGGTATATAGTAGCAACAATAGGTTTGGAATTTGGAATTGAAGGATTGAAGGTTTTGGATGTTTAGGATTTGAAGAGTTTGATATTTAAAATAAGAAATTTTACTACCTAGCACTTAAAGCGGATGGTGGGGGAATGGATGATGGGCCTGATCAAGATCCCATGGTTCCGTCGTCCCGGACCATCGTGGTCCCTGGTCTACTTAGTCAGAGGAGGTAGTCGACCCAACCTGACAGAAGGATCCTTGTCGACAGCCATGGGTTGCTTCGTCCAAGGAGATCTTGTAGGCCTGGGGTGGGTATTTGTCTAAGGGGACAAATTTGAATCCACCTTAGCTAACAGAGGTATTTGTCCAAGGACACCGCAGCCGTGTAAAATCTTTGTCCCCACCACGCCAGAGAAAGGCGTGTATGGGTCTTCGGTACCTGTTACAAAAGAGAAATAGTTGTTTCCCCGCGAGCGCGAGCGGGTACTTATGAATAGCCCGGTCTCGTCGTAAGTGCCGCACCAGGTTCCCATCCCACCACGTTAGAGAAAAGCGTGTATAGGCGGTTTTTCAGTGCGCCACGAACGCCGAGAACAAGATTTGGAACCAAGAGTCGCTCGCCTACCTCGTCGTAGGTGTCGCGCTGGTTTCCCTTCCCACCACGCTAGAGAAAAGCGTGTATGGGCGGTTTGCCAGCCCGACACGAATGTTGAGGTAAGAGGGCATCATTTTTTTAAATTATTAATTAATTATAATGAATTAAAATTAATAATAATTAATTATAATTTATAAATAATTAAATATAATTAAAATAATTAACCACATTTAATTATAAATGATGATAATTAATTTAAATTAAAAGTTAATTATAATTAATTTAAATAAATTATGATTAATTATTATCACTAATAATTAATCATAATAATTATAAATTAATTATAAGTAAATTTTAATTAAAACTAATCATTATTTCTAATAATTAAATATAGTTAAAATATTTAATTATAATAATTATAATTAATTATAATTAACTGTTATTAAAAATAACTAAATATAATTAAATAAT
>NW_021318728.1:511604-569794 GCF_001605985.2 Dendrobium catenatum
GCCGACCTCACGTAGTGGGATAAAGGCTTGATGTTGTTGTTGTTGTTGTATAATTTATTTTTAATTAAAACTAATTATTATTTATAATAATTAAATATAGTTAAAATATTTAATTATAGTAATTACAATAATTTATAATTAACCATTATTAAAATAATTAAATATAATTAAATAATAATAAAAATAAGTATAATAGGTTTACCTAATTACCTGGGGAGGCGGGTTGAGGCAATCGGGCAGGGAGAATGGCGGGTTGGCTTCGATCTCAGAGGGAGGAGGTTCGGGTATAGGAGGTTTGATGCCGGCTGGATGGGGGAGTCGGACAGAGCTCGGGTCGGCTTGCGGTAAGGTAAGAGAGAAACGCTCTTCTTATTCTTCTCTCTCTCTCTCTCTCTCTCTCTCTCTCTCTCTGCCTGGGGAGTCGGCACAGGCAGAGGATCGAGATCAGAGGAATGGACGGGTATAAGGCGACGGGTTGGGAGCTCCTGCGATCAAGTGGGGGATGGAAGAGCAGAGAGCGTCGTGTGTGTGGAGCCGAAGGGAGAAGCAGCGAAAGGCTTCGTTTGGGTTGGTATTTAACGACGCGAATGGGGCAGCGATCGAGAGACGATTTCACGCAGGAAGTGCGGAGAAGTGATCGTTCGCGGCGCCGATTCAGCGGGATTCGTGGATCCGACGGGATACGAGGTATTTTTTTGTCGTTTTTTTTTTTTTTCTCTTCCTTCGGGTATTATAAGAAGGTCAACATATGGAACGCAAATGCATCCTCCTATCCATTTAAATGTAAATTGATAAACCTATTTCTCCATTGTGCATATAAAATATTATTGGCTCTAGGGATTCCCTAGTCATCAAAAGTTAGAGGATCTCCCTTTATACAATATACTAGTAGATATTAGACTTACAAGAGCCTGTAATGGATAGTGAAAACAGCCACAGTTAAAATTTGTAACTGATACTTGCATTAACTACCTTGCCAACAATTTTCCATTATATTGAATTCTTGATGTGTTGATTTAATATAATAACTTCTCTTAGGTGGGCAATGACATTCATAATTTGAGAACCGAAACTCTAAGGCAGCAGTACAAACTAATAAGAGTCCCTAACTTTCTATTATCTTTAACATATACAACTTACTAAATGAAACTTATATATTTTTCTTTTTAACATTCGTAGGTCAAGTAAGTTAAGCTTATATATTCTTCTTTCTAATATTTGCATGTCAAGACAAGGACATCCGTACATAATACGTATAACAAAGGTTCTCATGTCATACAATATGGTGAGCTTGGTATCAACGAGGAAAACGTTTTCATGTACATTGGCGCAAATCCGAACAATGACAACTCTACTTTCATTGAGGATAACTCTCTTTCGTTTACACCAAGTGTTGTGAACCAACGTGATGCAGACCTCATTTATTATTTGCATAAGGTAGGCATATGGTATGGATACCGTTTCTTCTATACAACTAAGATAAATCACCTTTTATTTTTTGTGATAGTTTTATAATTCACCTGAAAGGCTGAAAGATCGTCCAAAAAATGTGATGCACAAAAAGAACTGCTTGATATAATGACCAATTGCATGCATGTGGATAATAGTATAAATCTCATAGGAAAAATTATCTTTGGATCAGAGAAAGGCATACAAGTCCTTAGTGCAGTTCTAAAGACAGGCAGACTCTGGTCGACGACTGGGCCTGCCTCAATGATGCATTCATATTTTGGATATTTATGTTTTGATGTAATTTGAACAATATTTAGTTGTGTTTTATGTTTTTTTTATTTATTATCCAATGATGAAAAGCATCCAATGATCATGGTAGGAAGTGCTTGGGCATGGCATGACTTAGGTTTGCTAGCATTTTGGGTCCTTTGTTCTTTGGGTTGTTTACTGTTTCAAGGTTTGAGCCATGGCTACTCTCGGGTTGGGCTTTGGCTGCTCTGGTTTTGAGCTGAAATATTGTGAACTTCTTTGTGCTAGCTCATTAATGATTGAGCTGAAGTTTAATTTATTATTAGAGGAGTAATTGCACTTTCTAGCTCATAAATTTGAAAATGTATTTGAAGTAGAGCTTGTTTCTTCCACTTCTTATATCTCCCTGGATTCTTCTTTGTGTTGTACCCGTGATATGCCTGCTGGGTGCTTGTGTAGGCTTTTCGGTTTCTTCCCCTGGCTGTTTTCTTGAGCATCCTCCAGCCCATTTCTGGTGCTGGCTATTCGGGTCCCTCCCTAGCTGTGTTCCCATGGCTTATCCTTCCTGTTTTTCGTGCAGCTTTTTGGGAGCTATTTGTGGTGTCTTTTACCCTTCTTCTTCCTCTTACCTGATTGGTTTGGTTGAAGGTCCAATGTTGGTTGTTTGGTTTTCCTTTTGTGCCTATATATATGAGAAGATTTGGTTTTGGAAAGGTTGTTGATTAACTTAAAAGAAGTTAAAAACCTGAGGGCTTCTTCTCTTGGAAAAGCTTGAGAACTTATTCCACCTCTTCCTCCTCTCTATTTCGTCTTAGCTTCTAACCTCTTCTTCTCTACGCAAGTTCCACTCCACTTGTAACCTTCTTCTTGAGCTTTTGGAAATTGTTTGTTGGTTGATTTTGGAAGACATTTGTAGGAGAGTTTGGTTGGACGTTGGACCCTTTTGCCGTGGTGAACCCTCGGTTTGCAAGCCTAAGCACTTTTTCATATATTTCCAACTTCTCGTTGCATGTGATGAAATTGCTTGCCGGTTGTTCTGAGGATAGTAGTTTTATGTTATAATTTTGTTTCGTTTGTTTCGACTTTTTGTTGGCTTTGATGTTTTGTTTGGATGTTTGCTTATTAGATTGAATAGAGTTTGGTTTTTAATTTGTCCTAGTGTTCTCCTACTTGTCTCTTCTTTCTAGTTTTGCCTGCATCACTCAAATCAATGATAAGTTTTTTGAACTTCTATTTAAAATTTTCCTCTCAAAATTTAGTGGCTTCATTTAAGTATGATTTGCATTTCGTTTTGTGTGTTGCAAATATGGATTCAAGAATTATAATTTTGATGATAATAAACACTTTTAGCATTCATGTTTCCTTACTACCGTTACTACTACACATCTATTTTGCTTATCCTATTACTAATCTTTCTGCTCCACAAGATCAATTATAATTCAAGCCAGCTTAAGATTGGATAGATTAGGACTAAGTCAGTATGTAAGTGTAATCCCAATGGTTTTTATTTTTCTAGAGTCAAATATAATAATGTGGATTCAGATGCTAATTAACCTTGCACAAATACATTCAGGGGAAGAAATTCTGTAAGTTTTAGAGTTTTTTATTTTTGATCATACCATACGGAACGATCTAAAATCCTCTTAGACGATAGGATAAAAATAGAAATCCTAATTAGGGCATCTGTGTTAAGATAGCTGAATTAAGAACATCGTCTTAAACGATATTCACATCTTTCATTTTCTTTACTGTGATATTTATTCAATGATATATGTTTAAGATAATAATTGTCATATCGATTATAGTGAAACTTGTATTTGAATATGAGAAATTGCTTGATAAAAAACATTTCAACCAAACTGCAAGTTAAGACTATGAAGACTATTTGAAGTGATTAATATAATTTTGTTCTACTTTATTTTATCTAATTAATGTCATTTCTTCCCATCTTTTTTATGTTATAATTTGTTTGCATCACTAATTATCTACAAAATTAGTTCTATTTTGACGGAACGTGATAATTTGAATCTATTTTTCCTATCACAAGTGAGAAAATATCTATTTATATTTAATCTTGCTATTGTTTCTGTTCATTTAGACTGATAAATGTTATGCCTATAAAATCATAAAAATGGTGCTTTGAAGAATAAAAATATCATTGTTTTCATGTATAATGATATTACATACAATAAGAAAAACCTCAGACAATTGATTATAATTAACCATCCTGATAAGGGTGATGTGTACGTTGGAGTTCCCAAGGTTTGTTTTTGATGGGACTTGACAGTACCATGATTTTTTCTGGTAATTTATCTATGTTTTCTAACATCTTGCATAAAATTATCTGCACTATTATATAGGAGATGATGTTAATGTTAAAAAAAATTTTATTGTTCTCCTTGGAGATTAAAAATTTATATCTGGTGGTAGTGGGAAAGTTATTGACAGTGGACCTAACGATCAAATTTTTATATTTTATTTAGACCATGATGGCCCATGAATTTTATATTAATTTTATCTGAATTAAAGTCAAAAGAATTTGCTTATATCCTTACAAATTTCCAACAAGATCAAGAAAGCAATTTTAACTGATGCTCAATTTATGTTGTTGTTTTATTATTAAGCATGCCTACATATCTTTACCTTTATGCGGATCATCTCTATTCTAAAGAAAAAGCATGATTCCAATTCCTACAAAAAAATGGTAATGAATTATCATTTATAATATGCAGTTATGCTAAGTAATATTTATATATATAAGATAATGATGGCCTTGCATTTTTATTTCAGGTCATCTATCGTGAGTCTTGTGAATCTGGGAGTATTTTTGAAGGCCTTCTCCCTGAAGATATAAATATATATGCAACAACGGCATCTAATACTATGTAGAGAAGTTCAGGAACTTACTGTCCTGGAAAGAATCCTAGTCCACCTTCAGAATACTGAATATATTTAGGAGACCTCTACAGCATATCTTGGATAAGAGGATGTATCTGTCTTCCATCCAAAATATGTTATAGAGATCTCCCAAACATTTCCAATATTTTGAAGGTGGACTAGGACTCTCTCCAGGACAATAAATTTCCCAATTTATGTCCACAGCATTAGATATTGTTATTGCATATATACTTATATCTTCAGGGAGAAGATCATCAAAAATACTCTCATATTCACAAGACTCAAGATTTATGACGTGAAATAAAAAGATAAGACCATCATTATCTTAAATATAAAAATATTACTTAATACAGCTGCATATTTTATAAATGGCAATTTATTATCACCTTTTTGTCGAAATTAGAATCATGTTTTTTATTCAGAACGGAGATAAAATTATCCGTATAAATATAAAGGATATGTATGCATGTCAAATAATAGAACAACTTAAATTGAGCATCAAGTTAAAATTGTCTTTTTGATCTGTTGAAAATTTATAGGGATATAAACAACTTCAATTGGCTTTAATTCAGTTAAAATTAACGTATAACTCCTGGGCCACCATGGTCTAAATAAAATATAAAAATATGATCATCATATCAACTATCAATAACGTTCTTACAGCCATCAAATATAGATTTTTTATTTCTAAGGAGAACAAAAAAATTCTTAGCATTAACATTATTTCCTACATAATACTACAGATATTTTAAAGCAAGATGTTAGAAAATATATATAAATTACCAGAAAAAAAATAATAGTATTGTCAAGTCCCATCAAAATAAAACCTTAGGAACTCTGACGTACACATCACCCTCATCTGGATGGTTAATTATAATTTCTTGTCTGTGATTTTCCTCATTGTATGCAATATCATCATACATGAAAATAATGATATTTTCATCCTTCAAATCACCATTTTTTATGATTTGATAAGCATGGCACATATCAGCCTAGATGAGCAGAAACAAAACAAAGATTAAATATAAATAGATATTATCTCACTTGTGGTATGAAAAATAGATACAAGTTATCACTTTTTACTAAAATAAAACTAATTTTATAAAGAATTGATTATGCAAGCAAACCACAATATAAAAAAGATGGAAAGAAATGACATTAATCATACAAAATAAAATATAAAAAAAAATCTATATTAACCACATTGATCGTCCAAGATGATTTTGAATCGTCCCGTACGAAAGGATTGAAAACAAAAAATTCTAAAACTTATAGAATTTCTCTCATTGAGTGTGTGTGTGTGCAAGGTTACTTAGTATCAGGATCCACCTTATTATATTTTACTCAATAAAAGAAAAAAACCACTGGAATTACACTTACAGACTGAATCAATACCAATCTACCCAATCTTGAGCTAGAGTTAAGACATCAGAGTCAGCATCATCATTTGCATCTCATCTCCAGGAGTTACATAATAAATTTATGGCTGATCATAAAAGAAGAACTAAAGAATTCGAAATTTGAGACTTTATGATGGTTCGGATCCGTCCGGAGCGTTTTCCTCCTAGATCCGCATAGAAGTTGCATGCGAGAAGTGCCGGACCGTTCAAGATAATCTCAAAGGTGAATAGCAATGCTTACGTACTAGACCTTACCGAACGTTTCAACATTAATCCCACATTTAACATAGAAGATTTAGTAACCTTCGAAGGACCAGAATTTAACCCATGCAATCCACTTACAAACGAGCCTTGTGCGACCATACCTGGTGAGATCCCAAGCCTACCTCCACTTTAATTTATGTATTCATTTTGTACCCTTATGTTGAGTTGAGCCATGTTGGGGCCCTGAGGGCATTTTAGTCTTTACTTTTCTTGTATGATTGAGACCTATATATTTGGGTCTTTTCTCTTGTAATGGTTAATGAATATTTTGAATGAAATTTGCTTTAGTTATCTTTCTTCTTCTTCTTCTTCTTCTTGTGGAGAGCTAGAGAGGAGAACGAGAGCCCAAGGTGAGGGCGAAACGCAATACCCACCAGTCATTGGAAGAGTCCGTGACTCGTGGCCTATCCCCATCATCCGATTCCCTTCCTTTTTCCCACCCCGCCGGCCCTAGCCTCCCTCTTGACCGCCGGACACCCCACCACCACCATCCGACAGTGAGACTTTCAACCGCCGTCCTCATCCCCCATTCCCCACGTATTCCAATTTTGAAAATTCAAAATTTGAATTTCAAAAACTTTCCAATTTTGGAATTTCCTAATTATAAAAGTTTTAAAATTTGGATCATGATGAAATTCAAATTCGAAAGGATTTTATTCTAACCCTTCCTAAATCTAATGAGCCGATTTGGAAACTATTTACTTGCTCCCACACCAAATCCCTCTCTCTAGAAGCCGCCGGCCACCTTGCATGGGCCCTCCTTCATGCCACCAATTAATGCATTGATTACCCCACTAATTTGAAATCAATTTCAAATTAATCCTCCCCTAATTTCGTTCAAAACCTGAATTAAATTTCAGGTTTTTGAAATCACCATCTCCCTCTCTCTCATGAGCTGTCGGCCTCTTCTTTAATGGGCCACATTAATGCCCATTAATTGCCCCTTAATTCTATTGATAATTTGAAATCAATTTCAAATTTGCTTCCCCCTAATTTACTCAAATTCTGAAGATAATTTCAGATTTGGTGTAACTCTCCTTCTCCCCTCTCCTAACCCAATTTTCTTCATCCCATCCACCCGCCCCCTCCTCTATTTTGGCCGACCACCTCCTCACTCCCTCTCTTGGGAAATTAAAGCAAGAAAAGAAGAAGACGACGCCCTTCATCCCTCACTTCAATGTTGAATGGCGAATCTCAAACTTGAGTGGGGTCTTGTATTCAACGCCGACGGAAGCATCGACATCCTAAGATCTCCGTGCTTTGACGTAGGATTTGAAGAGGACACCACCGTTGAAGAATATTTGGAGCGAGTCATCCCGATTCTTGCAAGCATCATCGACCGACGATTTTCAAGCTACGATTGGAGCCTCGTCGGCCACCCACTACATCCATCTCCACCGGCTACCTCTCCACCAACAAAGTTCTTCGGCGCCATCTTGTAGTGGTAATATCTTTCATTATTTGGCTCATATTTCTCCGCTAAAGCCTACAAATAGTTGAGTGAGAAGGCCTTGAGGTGAACCTCTCATTGTTAAGTGTTGGATTATGTTACTTGTACTTCACATTTAATATTACCTTGGTTTTTGAAAGGATAGTCTTGGTTATTCTCTATTGCTAATCTTTGGCCTAAGCAAGTTAAATTTTTCAAATTCTTAACTCTCTCTTGCATGATCGAAATAAATTTATAAGAGCAAAACTTAAAACAATTTTCTTTTCCATTTATAATCGTAACTCCTAGTAGTTTCACATCAAAGAGACTTGATATACAAGGTGAATGAAATGTCATGTGGACTCATAAATTTTAAACAAAGGAAAATTTTAGAAGACAACATACTACAAAAATACACACAACATACTAACTCATAAGCACACATAGATGGAATAAAGGTGGAAAAGTCACGAAATAAGGGGATCTAAAGTGTTCAGGTCTAAAGGAACTGGTATAGAGGGAGCAATGAAGACATCCTTAGCTACCACGGCATTTCTATAGGAAATTTCAGTTAGGGTCATAGGTAGTCTCCTAGGGGCAACAATATAATCTAACAAATTCATCCAAGTAGGAGATAGATAGTCCTTAACAGGGGAGGACAAGAATATAGCGGGCAAAACAAATAAATCAAAAACAAGATAAGGTGATGGATCCTGACTCGGCCATAATGGGATAGCCCAAAGAGTCACGAGCAGGTATGGGACTCAAAAGATGGGATAGAGTGTCCAAAACAGATGTGGGGACAACAGTTAGAGAGATGTCATGAGAGTATGGGATAAAACTCTCTCTAACATTAATGTCGGTACGAGGAATGGAGAGGTAAGTCCAATCAAGAAATATAAATCTAGATGAACAACTCCTAAAATAGACTCCAATAAAACAAGAGGAGACTCATTATTCAAATTAGGCTCAAAAACTTTCAGACTCAAATCACTATCTTCTGAACTCATAGTATTATTCTCAATATAATCAAGTTTGATTGTAACCCTAGCATAAATAAATTCATGGTCAATTAAATCGGGAGTTAAATCAGGTAGTAAATTCAGTTGAACCACTTTTAACTCAAGATTATCCTCGTCGCAATCATAATTATTCGAAATTAAATCAGACTTATTCAGAGTCATCTCAGTGGGATATATGATTACATCAAAATCTTCTAAATTTAATTCCAAAGGGTTCAAGATCAGATCAATTTCGTTCGAGATCAAATTAATATCCTCCATGTAGACCTTATCCAAAGGGATATCCTTGATGAGATTAGGATCATAATGGGCTAAGGTATCAAGGTTTAAAGGTTCTAGCTCTCCTAAATCATGATTTAAATCATGTAGGGAGTCTAATGTAATCACTTTAATCTCATCCTTAAAGAATTATTCATTATCAGTGATATCATTAGTATCCACGAAATAGATGCACTCAGTCTCAGGTTCAGTGGATCTTTTCTTTTTAATGCATTTCTTTATTATAATTACACTTGCAGGGTCAAGGGCTGGGGAGGCTAATGGTTGCTTGGGATGGTTAGAAGTCGACCCAAGTGGGGAGTCATACGGAACCGATCCAACAGAAGGCCCAATAGAGGGTCGGCCATCGAGGCTATGAGAAAACCTACAAAGTGGGGCAGCAACCTTGATGTTACTAAAGGATGGGTGGTCTCGACCACAGTAATGCATGTACAAGGTTTGTTCCAACAAAAGAGGTAGGGCGGTGCTCTAGATGACGGTCACCAGGGGTAGGGGTCTTGAAAGTGTAACACCCAAAGGTTTGATGAACACAGGGTGACCTAAGCTTAAAACCAGTTGGTTGGTCGCTGGTAGATGGTCGGTATTTTAGATTAAGTTATCGCCTCATGTCTTTCCAATTAGAATTATGGTACTCACCACGAGACTCTTTATGATCTTCCAATCTCATCCAAAATTGAAGAGCCTGGCCTTTTAAGTGAGACTTAGCGATGTTAACCTGGTGGTACTCAAGGATATGACGTGATTCAAAATAATACTCTAACTGTCTAACTCATTCCCTAAAGTAGTAAGGGTCGATGAACCATCAAAGGTGGTAGACGGTAATGTGATTCTAAGTGATGTTGTTGTGGCTTAGGCTCAAGTCTAGGTTGATAAGCAGTGTTGGGAATCTTCCGATTATAATGATTGATCTAATGGGGCACGTACCTAGAATGGGGAGAGTCAACATGTTCCTCCTTCGTGGTTTTAGTTAGAGAGCCCACAAGACTAACTAGGTCATCTAACTTCTTTTGAAGTTATGTCGGGTCCATTGGAAAGTGCTAAGTGATGCTTAATGAAGACTGTGTGTAAGGGACATCATTTAGACACTAAGTTAGGCTCACTTAGACTCACTAAAGAGTGCAAAAAATGTTTAGATATCAAGCTAAGCTAGTGGTTTAAGTAACCTAGTCACTTAGGAAGGTTGCTAAGGCTGGACAGCACTAAGACACTAAATGAAATGCTCCTAATCCAACTAAATTGTGAAGATTTTGTTTGGACAGCAAACCACAACAGTTGGTGAAGATGCCTAGGTGTTTAGGATGGGTTTTGGGAAGTAGACAGCACCTAAACACTAGGTTAGGGTCACCAAAAGTCCTCTAAATGCTGCATAAATTTTCCAGACAGCAAGCCATAATGATTGTTTAAGTAACCTAGACAACTAGGGATGTTATTGTGACAAGGACAACACTTAAACAACGAAATAGACTTACTTAACGTGATGTAAACGGTGCAGGAATTTAATGGGCAGCAAGGAAAAACAAGGAAATACATTAACTAGGCAATGGTATGCAAGCAAACGAGTTTTGGAAAGGTTAACTAGACTCCTAGGAACTTCTAGCACATGCAATACATGCTTAACCATGCTCTGATACCAAATATGATGTAAAATGATGCAAGAATTGCTTGTAGGAAATTAATAACTTATGAACTTTGCGTAGCTAATTAAAAACGAATGCGTTCCAAGATAGATCGTAAGAAAATCTCCACGGAAGAACCAAGTAATGTCAATTGATTACAATTAAAAGCAACATGAGACTAACAAAATCATTTCAACAAATAAATAATAAAGCAAATGGCTCTTAACAAAAATCCACGGTTAAAGATCTAGATCATTCACCTTGGAGTCCCTCACATGCACTCTTGATGTCGCTCGGCTTAGCGAAAGAGGATTGCACACAAACTTAAGGATGCCACTAATAAACAAGTGATGCCGAGGGGACTAGTCATCAGGGAAGGAGTCGGAGTTGGGGAAGTGGGTGGTCGTCCGATGAGAACCCATGGTACTCTGGGTTGTTGGAGTTTGATCGTCTCCGCGAGGCAGTAGAGGATTCGTTTGACGTATCTTTCCACCATTCCGTCGTATTCCCAATCGGGTTCGTAGAAAGGAGAGAGGAGGATATCGATCTCTCCTTGGGCGTTGTAAGCAAAGCTGTGATCAATCTCCAGATCGGCCATGCATGATCTTAGAAGGATCCTTGATCACTTGGGGAAGTTGGCCAAGGAGAAAAGGAGGGAGGAGGGATTCAGGTGGGAGGAAAGGGAGAAGGGGTGGCTTTTGCTAGGTGGGGGTTTTGGTGTGAGGATTAGTAATCTGAAATTAGATTTCAAGTTAAGTGGATTTGGAGGGAAATTAATTTGAAATTCAAATTAATCCCATAAGGGGGGAGGGGCGGACGGTTATGAGGGAATTAGGGTATTTAATTGGGGGTAATTAATGAGATATGAGAGAGGGAGAGGGGGATGAGTGGACGACCAAATAGGGAGGGGAGAAAGGGATTTTGTTTTAATGATGTGGGCCCCAAGGATTAATTAGTGGATTTAGATCAAATCTGAAATAATTTTCAGATTTTATTCAATAGGCAAGTTTCCTAAATTAAGTCCAAGCCTTTGGAAAGTATTTGAATTTCAAAATTTGATTGAAATCCAAATAGGAAACTTTCCTAAATGTCTTGAGCTCATTTTAGGAAGGTAGTAACTCCCCTTTTGAATTTGAAATTCAAAATAGAGCCAAAGGGGGGCCGGCAGGTTTAGAGCTTAGGGAAGAGGGGCAGCGGGATGGGTGGTGGCCGACGGTTGGGAAAGGAGGCCGGCGGCTAGGGAGGCCCTAGGTGCCGACGGGATGGGCTTTGGGGAGGGGATCAGGTATGGGGAAATTAAGGGGAATATTGGCAGTAGTGAGGAGAAAGAGGTGTAGGAAAATTAGATAAGTCAAAAGACTAACCGAGAGCTCAGAATCAACCGGCGGCTGTCGGGTATTACAAATCACCCTCCTCGAGTTTCTCCTCTCATGAACTCACTTAGAGATCAAAACGAAGAACATAAAATTTCATTTAACAATTCATCATCTAGTACAATGCATGGGGCCTCCTTTAAATAGGCCAGATGAAACAAAGCTAGAAAGACAGAAATGCCTCAGGGCTATAATAGCGACTCAATACCCACAGGGGTAAACTAGGAAAAGAAAAATGCGAGAATAAATAAAATACAAAATAAATCAGAAATAAAGGCATCATGGATCATAGCCGTCGACCTGCGTCTGCCGAACGAGGTAACCACGTGTCAAATAATCTGATGTCCTCATCTTACTAAATCCTGCAAATCGGATTTAGCAGTCCTAGGCGACAAAAAATCACATTAAATGGTTTGGATCATAGCCGTCGACCTGCGTCATCCCGACGATGGTACACGTGTCAAATCTGATGTCCTCATCTTTACTAAATCCTGCAATATGGATTTAGTAATCCTAGGCTCATAAATCCTGAATTGTGTTTGGATAACAACTTTTAAATCTTGTAAATCCAAAAAAGTATTTGCCACAAGATTATAGGATTAAACAGATTTGAGATTTAAAATTGAGGAGTAATATGAAGCCACTTAATTCGCTTCCGCATCAAATTATAAATTTATTTGTTCTTTATTCACATATTATATAATAATTATTCTATTTAAATTATATTTAATCCTATACTAATTATTTTGAAATAACTAATTATTTAACTAATTAATCCTACTATTATTTAATACTATTTTATTAGTTTTAATTATAAATTATATATATTAATTATCTCATTTAATTACTTAAGAATCTAATTGTTCATTAATTATTTATTATTTATATTATTATATTATTATATATTATTAATGTATATTTTAAATATATTAATTAAAGATTATATTAATTTTAATTACTAATATTAATTACTAATATTTTAAATTAAAGTTAAATTAGATAAATATTTATACACATAACTATTATATTATTAATTATTCTAATTACTACTTATTATTAATATTTTAAATTATATTAATTAAGTTAACCAGTAATGGCTGAGGCGTCTAGGGTTTGCTTTTAATCTTCTCTTGTTCGTCCTTGTTGTTCGGCTTCGTTGCTTCGCAGGTTTAGAGATTGCACAAGTCGCTTCATCGGCTCCTTAGTTGTTGTTCTACTTCGCTCTTTCGACGACTTTCCCTTCATGTTGAATCTGACGTAACAACATTTTGATCTGAAGGAACGACGGGAGCTCACTCGCTCGCTGTGAAGGTAACTTTCTCCCTTTCGCGCGCTTCTTCGGCCAATTCCGTAAATCCGCTTTTCCTCACCAATTGTAAGTTGTGTTAAATCCGAATTGAAAAGGGATTAGGATTTACGAGGATTTACGGCGTAAATCCGTAAATCATGGATTTACCGATTTGCCGGATTTGCAGTGCCCCGATTTGCGTTTGGTTGGATTTACTGTAAATCCTACTTAAAACGACAAGTAAATCCGATACCAAACACCCCCTAAATTTAAGATATAAATTTTAAATTTAACAGCATGTGCACAGTAGCAGTAAACATATTTAAAACGAAATCATGAATAACAAAGTCTGAACCTGTTCCAGCAGCTGCTCATCCAAATTCAGAGCAGTGAAAGAATCGAGCACGGGAACAATGACGTTTGAATCTTCCAGGAGCATCTTCTCAAGAACGCTGACGACCGTGGAATGGCATTTGTCGCCAATAATCTCCGGAAGCGAACCGATTAGATCCTTCTTAAGCCCGGGAGGGGAAATAGAAAGTACCTCCATAAGCTTTTCGGCAAAAGAACCGGAATCCACAAGGAAATCGAGCGATCGTAGTTGGTTCATGATTAACCTCGCAATGTCATCCTTCAACGAACGACCTACACATGCTGCATCGGCATTGAAATGCTCGGGCAATTTCTCGAGCAGCAGATTCAGTATCTGCGACTGGATCGGAGCCACCAGTAAAAGCACCCGAGCGATGCTCTCCCTACAAGAAGAGCCTCTATCATGGCTCACGGGTATCTAAACCCTATACGCAAAATAACCAAAAAAAAAGCTAAAAAACAATGAAACCCAAAGATCGGGGAGTATATAATCTTGGGCAGCGAAGGTATTGGAACCTGCGGAAGTTTTGAGGGATTTGGATGTAGGAGGAGAAGCCAGAGAAGAAGCGAGAGACAATAGAGCGGTCTTCGGCTTAGGAGAGGCGGCCGATATGGCGACGGAATTTGCGAGCATCGGCGGTGAGCGACGAAGGGTGTCGCCTGATACATGGACGTTGCAGCCAGCCTCGGCTAAGAGGAAAACCATCACGCCGGAGGAGACGCCCTTTCCTTACGCGTTCGCGACTTTGCTGCCAACTGAACCACACAGATTTGACCATATTAAATACTTGAGTTGTTATGCGTTTGCGGAGCTTTATATGATATTCTAATAATTTTAACATAAAAATAGGCGGAGGGAGTTAGAACCCCTTATGAAGTTTCATTTTATTTGTTACAGACTTCTTCCATTTATAGTCTTTAATCCACCTTTAATCGGACCATGCAATGCTAGCTGCAGAGAGAGAGAAATACTAATGGGTAAAATATTGAAAGAGAGAGGAAAGAATAACTTTTCATTGCGGACAAAATGATGAAAAGAGATTTTGATGCTTAATTATTATTTAAAATATTTAGCTATTTAAATATAATTTTATTAAAACTTTTATCAGTAATTAACTATTCATTATCCAATAATAATAATTTAATATTAAATTATCATCCAATTATTTAATTATTTTTGTACTGCTAATGATCTAATGAATTACTGTGAAGGGTTTAGCTTTTCCTAGCTCTTTTTGCGCAACGGAAATGCTGCGGTCGCTTACTCATGACAGTGCACCAAACCAAATCAATATTGTGTATATTCAGCTCTTTTCTCTGTTTCCATACTAAAGCTGAAATTGAAAGCTTAAAGGGGCTTAAAGCTGATTGTTTTAGTGGTTTAATAGAGCAACAAGTTCGCCAACGAGAAAATCTGCTCTAATTTTTGCAATTCTTCCTTTTAAAGTTATTTATTAATCCAGAGAAGCCACCAATATTTTTTTCTAGACACATGAAAAGCATCAATGCTCCTCTCTTGGGACTCACGAGTTATAACCTTGAGCACAACTTTCGTTAGGCCCCCCTGAACAAAATTTCTGGCTCCGCAACTATCAGACATAGTAGCAAATTCTGAAGCTCCGCATATAACCTTATTTATTGTTTTTTAATGAATTGTAGCTTACCTCATGTTAAATATATTGCCTAAAATATATAATGAAGCATAAATTAATAACATAATAATCAACAAACAAATAATATTTGAATACAAGACCATTAAACCGTATAAAAATATTCAAACATATTAGAAACCTTATTTAAAGCTCTTAATATGATCACTCAATTATATTGGTCGCTATAATCACCAAATAACAAATATTAAAACCTTATTTATTTATTAACCTCATAAAAGTCATATTAAAATTGTCTAGAATCATGGTTAAATTGATTTAATTTAAATTACATATTTTGATATTTTGTTCAGAAGCAACATTAAGCTCTAATATCAAATTTCATATAAGATATTTTAAGATATAATATTTTTAACTCAAATCTGTTGTGGAAAGCACAAAATAATGCAAAAAAAAAAAAAAAAAAAACAAATAAAATTCATAGATCACAATTTATTAATTGTTATAAGTTATTTGGTAAATTCGATGAAAGCAGAACAACAACAACAACAACAACATCAAGTCTTTATCCCACTATGTGGGGTCGGCTACATGAATCCTTTTTCTCCATTGTGTCATATTAAAGGTCAAATTCTCGTTTAAATCTAATAAAGAAAGGTCACTCCTAATATTTTCTAACCAAGTCTTTTTAGGTCTGCCTCTACCTCTCTTAACATAAGTCAAATCTAATATCTCTACTCTCATAACCGGGTAATTTTCTGATGAAAGCAGAAAATACAAAAAAAAAAATCACTTTGATAAAACTCAATGATTTTCTACTGAAAATAATGAATAAGTTATTAGAATACTGACATATGTATTACTGAGTTATTTACATTTCTACCTATTTTACTGTCTTTAAATATGGCTGTACTCTGTAACTTAAACACATGAATACATTTTCCATTCTCTCGGTTTTCCTAGTTTCCTCTGTCTCCCTGCTCGCCTTCTTCTTTCCTCATAAGTGAATTGCTCATCCAACTATAACTTAATTCATAACTTAAATATTTTAAATTTTTTTACCCTTATAATAAAAAAAAAATCCTTTAAATTTCTGTACAATTAGAAAACTCATAGAAGATTTGAACACTAAAGAAAGGAAAATATTAGCCTTTTTTTCTTCCCCCATTTTTTTGCAGTTATTCCTGAGTGAAGGATGCTGCACCTTTATTTACAGAACTTTCAACAATATAAAGAAATGTCTATCCCTTTATTTACAGAACTTTCAACAATATAAAGAAATGCCTATTTATGATAAGTGCAAGTTACATTTCAGCAAATAGTTACCTTTCTTAGATCTCACAGTCTCCAAACCGTTTCAAGGCTATCTTCAGTTGATAGCCCAATCTATGCTCAGAGAAAAACTCAATCCAATCTGAAGACCAAGAGTTTATATGTATGAAAGCAAGATTGAGTAGACAAAGGCTTCGTTTGGGACGACTTTCTTACAGTTTTTTTAAGCAACTTTTTAGAACAAAAATTTTAATTTTTATATTAAACAGCTGCTTCAATAAGCAATAAAAAAACCGTCCCAAACGAGTCCCAAACGAGACCAAAGACACTATTTCCTTATAAAACTGAAAAACGAAGGTGCATAATGATGTTGTGAAAATATCTACAGATGCGATGATTGGTTTTCCAATGAAAAGATTGCATCTATCGTACTTATGAATGAAAAAAACAAAACAAAGCAAAGGGGGCAATAGAAGAAATAATTGTAGGGTTGCCCTGCAAAAACTTAGTTAAACTTGTTCAGCTTGAGTTAAAATGGACTCTATATAAAAAGTAAAGAGAGAAATTTACCTGCCAATGGTATTATTAACATCAAACCCAAAACCCTTATCTGACTTCCCAGCTTTATGCATTCCATGCCTCTTCTTTGGATTGGCGGGGATGGAGCGCTTGAGGAGAACCATATCGAGTTTGGGAGTTCGACCGACCAGAAAAGAACCGTCCAGCGGAATCGCAAAGCGGAAATCATATTCTTGACTGTAATAGAATTAATGATCAATTTCATAATTCAATCATACACAAAACTTCAAATATACCTTCAAGGGTAGAACCAACTTTAATTTTGAGGGGGACAAATACAATACATACATATATATATATACTAGTTTTATTGCCCGTGCACAAAGTGCACGTTGCTAGAATTTAATAAATATATATTATAAGAAGATAAAATTTATGTATGAAAAAAATTAATAAAATTTGTGGTTGCCTAATTAATAGTGATATTAAATTCATGCGAATAAAATTTTAAAAATAAAAATTTATGTTATTAAATTTTTAATTATATTTTTATTAAAAAATAAAGTTATTTATTTTATCCCTTTAAACAATTCTAATTGTTAATTATACTGATGAAAATTTATATGTTTTTTTTTAAATTATCATATAGAAAATATATTAATATAATTTTATAATTCAATACTAAAATACATCCCGTGCCTTATCTAACTCTCTTGCTTGTTTGTTTTAGATTTTTTTGTTATCATCATTTTGACAAACTTAATAAACGCATGTGCAGTTTCCATGGAAGAGCAAATTTCAAATATTTTTTTTTGCTTATGGCGCTAGCGATGAGTAGGTAAAATACCAGGGCATGAAAATGTTGGCAGTAGCAAACATTTAATTAACAGGGAAACATAAATGAATATAAAACTTTAATAATTTAATTAGATTCCGAAGTGAAATGAGAAATAATAATATAAAATTAAAATATTCAAATAGAACGAATTGGAATACACCAAAATGGAGTAGGTGAAAAAACTGTCACAGGAGAAAACATCGAGAACAAATGAGGAAAATTTTCAGGCCTTTTCATACCTAGGGTTATGGAAGGGCTCGACCTTGTTGGTGTAACGATAAATCGAAGCATCAGACATGACTCCAACGATTCCAAAACAATGAAGCAATGACACCGTCGCCAACCCCGGCAAGTTCTCTGTCACTTCTCTCTCCCGCGCGCGTTCATCTGAGAAGTAAAAAAAATATTAGGAGAGAAAGGCGCCGGAATGACAAAGACGGGAGTTTATTAATAAGATGCAGATGCTTAGTCATCTTTCGTGGGAAGAAACGAAGAGGCAAGAATGAGGAAAAGAGGAGTCCGATGCCTCATATTTTGCGCGATGAAACGAACAGTCGGAAGGGAACACCGCCGACTTTTAAGCAAGAAGAAGAATGGGGAAGAGGAGGAGCCCCGATGCTTCACCTTTGGCGCGAAAAAACAAAGAGCCAAGAATGAGAAGAAGAATAGGAGAAGAGGAGGAGCCCGACGACTCATATGTCGCACGAAAATGAGGACCGGAGGTTAAGCGGTCATTTAATTTTGTAATTAATAAAATATAATTGATATTAACAAAATAATTATAATTATAATAATTAAAATGAAAGGTTGAGATTTGATTTGAATAATTAAAATTAATTAAAATGGATGGCTAGGATTTGTCGGAGGAAGGAAACTCAAGCCCCTTTTATAATAGTAGTATAGATATATATAAATTGTCATGAAAAGCATGAAATAAAATATTATAGCTAAAGTCTAAATGTGAAGAAATATATAGATATTTTAGAGCAAGTTATGACAAAAAAAATTTTTAGGGGGGCAAAAGTAATTTTTTAGATGGGGCAAAAAAATGTTTTGCTCTCCTACGAAAAATAAAAAAATTATGGGGGGCAATTGCCCCCCCTAAGGCACATGTGGTTCCGCCACTGTATACCTCTAAAAAATCACATGAACAACACTTTCAACCAACTCTTATATCTTTATGCACCTGAATATAATTTTTTTTTTCATCCAAAATCTTTCAATATAAATTTAGTTTAAATTATTTAAGAACTTTAAAATAAATAATGAGTATAATAATAATTGTGAAAAATAAATGTCAATAGTAATCAATGTAAACAAAAACTAATAAAATGATGCTTTTGTGCCATAACAAACAAAAGATAGAAGAAGCTCAATTTGTTCTTATAGAATTCTATAAATATTCAGCAAGTAATCCAACAAATTCATCAATCCTTTGTACTTCAACAAAAAATTAAGTAAAAACTTAATAGGAATGAACATAATTTAAAACATACCAACAAGAGAATAAATGCTTTTATAAAACTTCAGCCAATGAAAAATGAATTTCATTCCAAAATGTACATTTATGAGAAACTAAATCACATCTCTATTTTATTGATCTATATATTTCAAAAACCATTTAACAAACAACAACAACATCAAGCCTTTGTCCCACTACGAGGGGTCGGCTACTTGAATCCTTTTTCGCTATTGTGTCCGATTAAAAGTCAAATTCTCATTTAAATCTAATAAATAAATATCATTTTTAATATTTTATAACCAAGTCTTTTTAGGTATACCTCTTCCTTTTTTAACATAAGTCAAATCTAATACCTCAACTTTCCTAATCGGGTCATCGGAAGGCCTTTGTCTAATATGACCAAACCATCTAAGGCGACTCTCTATAATATTATCTTCCACTGGAGCTACTCCAAACTTTTCATGTATATGCTCATTTCATATATTATCTCTAAGGGTCAAGCCACTCATCCACCTAAGCATCCTCTTCTCTGCAAAACTTAACTTAGTATTATGCTTCTCTTTTAAAGACCAACATTCGGTACAATTAAGCATTGCAGGTCTCGCTGCCTTCTTATAGAATTTTTTCTTAAGTTTGAGGGGGACTTTTCTATCGCACAATAAGCCCGATGCATTCCTCCATTTCAACCATCCAACTTGCATTCTACTAATAATATCCCCATCAATTTCACCATCTCTCTGAACAATAGATCCAAGATATCTAAATTGTGTACTCTTATTAATGACTTGATCGCCCAAAGTCACAATCCCCTCACAAGGTCTATTGCTACTAAAATTATACTTCATATATTCAGTTTTAGATCTACTCAAACAAAAACCTTTAGACTCTAAAGTTGACCTTCATAATTCAAGTTTACCTTCAACTCCCTCTCTAGTTTTATCAACAAAATGAATATCATCAACAAAAAGCATACACCAAGGCATATCCTTTTGCAAATGTCTAGTGAGAACATCCATTACTAAAGGAAAATATATGGACTTAAGGTTGATCCTTGATGTAATCCAAACGAAATAGGAAAATACTTGGTCAAACCACCTTGTGTTTGAACACAAATAATAGCTCCTCCATACATATCTTTAATGATTTGAATATAAGCATTATTAACTCATTTCTTTTCAAGAACTCTCCATATCACTTCTCTTGGAACTTTATCATATGCTTTCTATAAATCAATAAATATCATATGTATATCCTTCTTATTCTCTCTATATTTCTCTATCAAACCTCTCAATAAATGCATGGCTTCCATAGTAGGCCTACCCGCATGAATCCAAATTGATTTTGAGAAACATTAATATCACGCCGCAACCTACGCTCCATAACTCACTCCCATAGTTTTAAAGTATGACACATTAACTTAATTCCTCTATAATTCGCACACTCATGTGCATCACCTTTATTCTTAAAAATATGAATTAACACACTCATTCTCCACTGATCTGGCATCTTTTTAGTCTTCAAAATAGTATTAAAAAGTTTAGTAAGCTAATAAATTCCTTCATCTCCTAAGCATTTCCCTTCTTTATTGAAATATCACCATAAATAAGTATGTCTCATCGAATATTTTTTGTTCTAATACATAGGCAATAAACTTAAAACAAAACCTACAAAGGAGGCAATAAAATGAGCATTCCCAAATTCCTAGTGTCAAATATTGCATCAACGACTGAACAAATTACATACAATTATAAAATTTTTAACTTATTTAGTAAGTTAAACATTTGAGCCATCAATTGAAGATGAAGACAACAAGAAAATATCAGGACATTTGAAAAAAGGGGAAAAAACATCTTTGAATACACAAACATCTTCCACAACCACCCCGCCTGCTAAAAATATACATATGCAACAACCTTATAAAATAATGATTATAATTTAAAAAATAATAATATCTACCACACTGCACATTGTATAGCGCCCAAAACTTAGAAAGATAATATTCCAAAAAAGAAAGAAGATGACGAAGAGACATAATAAGTAGCTAAGTTTACAATATGATTCATGAACGAAGAGACATTATGTTGCGTTGTTTAAAAATGAACACAACATAACACCTCCAACTATTCAAGACAATTATTTACTCATCAAAGGATTTACTTAAGTATTCAAAATTATTCATAAAATATTTAGATTCACAACAATGATTATACTATATATTTATTCAAATTCCCATCAAGATTCGTATATAGAAATGACTTTGCATTAGTAAATAATATAAATGACTTTGCAATGGTAATTTTTCAAGACAATTACAACAATCAAAACCAATAATATCTTTTTTGCGAAATGAAGAATTGAACCCAAAGAATATCAACTACAATGCAGCTTGAGGTAAATAATTAATTGTCAGTTTTTAATCAAAGATAGGTTTTAGTGCAAATAATAATTTATTGCTTACTCATACTTTAATTAATAATTTAGTATAGATAGTATAGATTTAAATGTATATTATTTTTACAAGATGAGCCAAAATCTTTTTGGAACAACAGAGTAACCTTCTGTGAGAACCCCGATGGGCTGCCTCTCCTCAACCCAGGTTTACCTAGGCGGGGCACTCGTCGGAGCAGCTGCGCCGGCGGGAGGCCTTAGCCTCAAGTCCATAACCCCTTACTTTGGGGTATGCTCCTCCTCCTACTCTCTGCAGTGCAGCTTCAAGGGACTGAGCGTGTTCGCTTTCTCCGGCCGGAACGATCGCCGGACAGCGGTGGTCGTTGGAAGCGATAGCGGCGAAGGGGAAAAGACTGCCGAGGGCCTACCCCTTGACGGAATATGGAATGATGCTAGTGAGAAGAAGAAGGTATGCTCATTGTTTTTGAGCATTTAGCGATGATGGGTTTTGAGAGTAACATCTAGTTAATGTCCTGCGTCTCAAAGTCAAATGACCTATTCTTCCTCACGATTTTTATCTGCAAGTGCCCAAAGCTCCAAGTGGTTGGGTGATTCAAGGAAGATTGCAACACATGCGCTTCTTTTGGCATGTTGATTTAGTATAATTTGATTATGTCCGATTTGTTATAAAAGCCATTTGACATCTTATTCAACCTGAAGAAACTCATTGGTGGCGGTTGAACAATTTAAGTGTATGCGTATATTGTATTGTATTAATATTTATCGTAATATCTAAGATTTTAACCAATTTCATTATGCTTGATAATGCTAAATGTTGGCGTATTTAATAGTTTAGGTTTTTAGGTAGGAGCCCATAATATTGGGAGGAGATATCATTATAAAGTTATCCTCATAATGAGGTATTGTTACGGTTATTTGTTTCCTTATTGTGTCCTTTTGTATGCCTAGTTATAGGTCATCATACAATTCAACAAGACAAAAAAGGAATATTTATATTCTAGAAGATCCTATCTGGTATGTGTCTTTGAATTTGATAAAGCTTGTGAAATGCATGTATCTCTAATATAGTTTTCCTACAATAATAATTTATAATCAAGCATTTGAATGACACAACACGATACACCTTATGGGGGAAAGTGCATAAAACCTACATGTTGGGTTGAGTCTGTTGAGAAAAGGACAGTGGGTTCATAATTGGTAATGAGGTCACTTACATTATTTTGTTGATTAGTGACCAAATGAGAGCTATCAAGCTAGACAAAAGAAGTATTATGATGCCAAGCACCAATCAATGAAATTCAATGTTTGTTATTATGTGCATAAATGGTAGTCCAATGGTTGGTGTGTCTTGATTTATTTAAATTGGTAAGTTGAACCCAAGATATGCAAGCCCATACTGAGAAGATCGAAAAACTTGCTTGACTAGAACTTATGTATGGAGTGCATTATGTGTTTCACATTTCATTACTTCGGAAGTATCCAATCAATGAGTTGAGTCGAGTTTTTTTTTCACATATTCTATGGATATTTTGCCTACTCTTGCTTTAATTCGATCTATATTTTGTAGTGAAGGCTGATTGGCATCCCATAGGGATGACATCCTTGAATTTTTTATTTTAATGGCTTTCATGTTTCATTTGTCTCAAGAGTTTTCATCTCCTCGTCAATGACCTCTCGCCATTTCGGATTATTTAAGGTCTATTTTGTCATATTTGGAATTCCAATTTCTACGGGTTGGAACTTTTTTGTTTTTGTTTTTGAGAAGCGCAAATAGTCACATTGCATCATATTTGCTAGAAGTTGCTGAGTATTATCATATAAAAGAAGAGTTTGAGAATTTATAAAGTTGTGACTTGACAGACTTGTTCGTCATGTTCTCACTCTTCCATTCCGTTTGACACGGATGCTTGGTCGATTGCATCTCACTCGTGCTCACACTTGTCACGCTGCTCGCGCTTGCCCTTGCCCTCGCCTGCTTGCTCTCGCCATCGCCCACTAGCTCGCACTCGCCATCGCCCACTAGCTCACACTTGCCCACCTGCTCGCATTTAACCAAGTTAACAGGTTGGGACGGGTTGGATCATGTCTAGATTTTAACCGTTTGTAAAAACGGGTCAGGGTTGGGCCAGGCGTGTTAAGAGTGTGTCAATTTTGGGTTTGATTTGACCCGATCCGAAAACCTATTTTAACACCCCTAATAAACTATATAAAAAAAGAAGCAATATCACAACAATCAAACTAAAAAATTACTAACATGGATGATAGAATATCTATGAAACAATATTGTACATGCCTACCAAATTTGCCCAAACCCATAAGATGCCGTCCAAAGGTGGAGAAGTAGCCTTGCTTGCGATCAAAGGGAGCCCCAACTATTGCAGCCTCATACATGCCAACCTTGGCAATTCACCATGTGCAGGAATGCCAAGATTTCCGCCCCATGGCAGCTTGTCTAAATCCTGCCTTCAATTGCCGCATGTACATGGAAGGAATGGAAATATTCTTCGTTATTTCAGAAAGTGGTACATATGCCACAGTGCCCTTAATAACCAAATGAAATATAAAACAAATATGGAAAAGACAGTACGTCCTAAATGCATCAGATGCTAAACATTAAATTAATAAAAAAAATCTAGATTATGATCATGATGGATGATTATGAGCAAGTCTGACTCCATGTATTGTATCACAACGTCCTATAGAAGTTCTGAAATTCCTGAAAATTTGTGTCATCAATCCTCAACTTGGTTACCGCAGAGAAATTTAATCAATGGCTTTTTATTGCTCCTTGTATGCGCTACGTCAAATTTTTTTACTTTTAACTTCAGTGATTTATTTATGATATATAGCTTGAAACTTTTACCTTACCCGACTGAGCAGTTTTATGGAAAGCCAATTGCTGATAGTTATCACTAACTTCCTCTACTGCTTATCTTTCCTTTCGGTGTTATAGTTGGATATTAAACCCACAAGGAGACCAGAGCGTGATTTTTCCGGAACCCCATGCGTTCCAGTTTATGTAATGTTGCCTGTGAGTATCGTTTCTTCTGATTTCCTTGCAGCACTTCTATTTCAATTCTGCTTTAGCAATAAAGTCTACAAATCATTCTGTTCCTTATTTAATTAACTGAAAACTATTTTTCCTATAGAATTAAAGTTTGGCATTTAATTTCTGAGCCCTTCCTTGCTTTGCTGCAAATCTGAATGACGTAGTTAGGTACCATCAGTATGAAGTGTGAGTTGGCAGATGCAGATGCGCTTCGGGAGCAGTTGAAGGTACTAAAATCTGTCAATGTTGATGGTGTTATGGTTGATTGCTGGTGGGGAATAGTGGAGGCCAATGGCCCACAAAAATACAATTGGCAAGGTTACAAGCAGCTTTTTCAGATGGTGCAAGAAATAAGTCTTAAACTGCAGGTAAGTGTTCTAATATAGTTGTTATTCCTTTCTTTTTATTTTTTATGTTTTGTTCCTCCTGTTTCTGGATTAGGTACAATTGATATAACTTCTTCCATATCAGGCAAATTGGATTATTCAAGCTAGTTTCACTAACTGTTGTTTGATATTACTTCAATGAGCTAGTTATAGATGGCTTTTCTCGTGTCAGAGGTCTTTAGCTGAGAAGAATTTGACCCCATTGAAGATTTGTGTTGTGAAAGAAAACATGGATCCACGACATTTACTAATGAAATAACTATATTAAAAAAATTGTTCTTTTTGGTAAGCATGATTGATTTGCATTTTATGTTTCAGATCATATTAGGTCTTATTCCTATTGTTTCAACTCATTTGTGTTTCTCTTGACTTTTATTATATTTTTACTACACATTTTTTAGGTGGTCATGTCTTTTCATGAATGTGGAGGAAATGTGGGAGATGATGTGTACATTCCTCTGCCTATTTGGGTGTCTGAAATTGGAAAGAAAAACCCAGATATTTATTTCACTAATAGGAAGGGACGGCGCAATCCGGAGTGTCTTACATGGGGGATAGACAAGGAAAGAGTTCTTGGGGGCCGGACAGCAGTTGAGGTAATGGTGCTTGCTATTTATTTTTTTCTTTCATACGAACAAAATAATATTTGATTAAGATGAAATCATTTCCTTGATTAAGATTTTCTGTGTACATATAACGGAAAGTAGTGGGTTAGTAAATTTATGTAGGAGAAGGTAGCAAGAGGAGTCAATATAAAATAGAATGGCTGGAACCCTTTGGAAAGGAGTTTATGTTCAATTGATATTCAGATCAATGTTGTCTTTGACGAAGACAGTGGCGAGGTTGCATTGCTATACCATTTCAAAGAAGGCCTGTTGGTGAATAATTTGTTTATTAACATGCAACAATAGCGTGTTAAGCGCTAGATTTGTTTTGCTCGAGTTTTTTCATGGTTTGGTACTTTTTGTTGCTTTTGCTTTCTTGAATACCCATATTAATGTTTTTTTTTAATTTTTTTTTTTTTATGAACAACAACAGCGACAAGCCTTTATCTCACTACGTAGGGTTGGCTACATGAATCATTTTTCTCCATTGTGTCTTGTTAAGAGTCAAATTCTCATTTAAATCTAATAAAGAAAGGGGAAAAAACTGACTAGAAGGGCCTTCATGTCAATTTCTTGCTTTTAAAACATTGTATGTTTGCAATACCACCTCTAAACAAACATCACTTACTAATTTATTTTAAAATTAGTTGAACTTTTTGATTTTTTTTAATGAGAAAAAAATTGAGCTGCTTTCTTAGAGAATTTCCATACATTTGTTGCAGGTCTACTTTGACTTTATGAGAAGCTTTCGTGTGGAATTTGATGAGTTCTTTGTGAGTGGCATTTTTTCTGAGATTGAAGTTGGACTAGGGCCTTGTGGGGAATTACGCTTCCCATCTTATCCAGAAAAGCATGGATGGCGCTATCCAGGCATTGGCGAGTTCCAAGTAATCATCAACATTGACCTTTTCCTTAACTATTTGGTGTTGACTTTATGAATTTTCATTTTTCTATTTATCCATGTTGCTTGTGTTGTTGAAACTATTCATCATCATTTGGAACAGCTTCTATCCAATTTATCTCATGTATAATCGCTCTCATTCTTAATCCTCATTTTATCTTTCTTTATACATGTCCAAACACTTAAGCTTATTTTTAATTATCTTATCTGTAGTAGATGCCACTCTAGTTGCTTTTTTAATATATATTCTTTAATTTACTTTTTTCTAGTTTTGTCGCATGTCATATCAACATTTTAATTCCTACCAGACTTAACTTAGTAATCAAAGGTCTTTATTTCCCAATTGTCAAATCCATACAAAATTGATGACACAATTGCAATTTAGTAAAATTTATTTTTAAGTTTCCATTTTTTTATTTTATGTATAATACCCGGGGCACCTTCTTTTTTTAATTATCTAGCCTTAACTCCAAAAGTTATATCTTCATCTATATTTTCATTCTTCTATATAATAGATCGACGATACTTAAACCTACTCCTGTGATGTATCACTTTATATCCTAATAATATTAATTGATATTTATTTATCATACCCATTAACTTGTATATTAGATACTTGGTCATTATTATACTAAATCTAGTCCATCTTTAAAATATTATCACCATTGCTTAAAAATTTCATTTATTTGAGTGACTATCTTACTAATTAGAACTACGTCATTTGCAAAAAACCTATAATATATTTTGATAACAATATAAAAAGGTATGAACTCTATATTGATTTTTTTTAATATTATTTTATTTGAAAACTGTTGAGCCACTCCCTAGCTATTTTTAATAGTAACAAGTGCTCGATTTTATGTATTTTAAACAATTTCAATATACTTTTGTGTACAACTTTTTGCCCTAAACTAAAAAAATCAATTATCAAGGTTCATTTTATATTTTTTGTTGATTTTGAGAAATTATATTATCACTTTCATGGTAGATCTTATTGGCATGAAATCTAGTTAGTTTTAGGGGTTGTTTGGTTAGAATAATTTAGGGTATAAAGTATTCCAAATGCAGGATTTTTGATAATTTTGGTTTTGGTTGGATGAAAAAGTAAAGTAAAATAAATGTAGTGTAAATCATTCTAGTTTATTTTTAAAGTAAACCACAACTTGCCTAGTTTTGATAGAGAGCGTTTTACATCGCAAGCAACCTGGCTTGACCGCCGCCGGCCACCTCTATGATTCCATCAGCAACGGGACACCGCTGGCCGCCCCTGTCGCCACCCTCCAACCACCACCACCGGTCGCCAGCCACCTCCACCACCCGCCAGCAACCTCCGCCGCTGGTCATTGATCACCGCTGCCCCCGCCACCGCCAGTTGCCGACCACCACCACCGCCATCCATTTTTAAACTTTACACTACATTCATTTTATTTCAAACAATAACAACAAAATCAAGCCTTTGCCCTACTATGTGGGGTCGGCTACATGAATCCTTTTTCGCCATTGTGTCCTGTTAAAAGTCAAAATTCATTTTATTTCAAACCAAAAAAAAAAAATCACTCACTTGAATTTACTTTACACTCATCCAAATAATTCCAAAGTATTCCTTTTACACTACATTCCTTTTTTAGTTAACCCAACAACCTGTTATGCAAAAAACAATGCCTTTGTGTCATTATATAACTCATCTGGTTCTTCTCTATTTCAAAATCTTGAACATCCTATTTGCTTTTAAACATTGATACCAATATACTTATTTACCTTTCTATGTATAAATTATAGAAGCATTCAGTATTCTTATTTCCAGAGCGGTAAGGACTTGTTTCTTTTTTTACTTTTTAGTATGTACTACACATTCTTATAACAGGACGCAATGGAGAAAAAAGATTCATGTAGCCAACCCCACGTAGTGGGATAACGGCTTGATGTTGTTGTTGTTGTACACATTCCCAACTTTTTTTTAAGTATTAAAACTTTCACATCTCTCTTTGTCTGTGAGAATCATATTATTTCACTACTTTTGCAACAATAAGATGTTTGCCCACCAATTTAGTTTTGAGCCCTTACTAACTCAATTTCTTCTTTTGCTGTTTCCTTTTAGTGTTATGATCAGTACTTATTAAAAAGTTTAAGAAAGGCTGCAGAAGCAAGAGGTCACACTTCTTGGGCAAGAGGACCAGATAACGCAGGTTCTTATAATTCCAGGCCACATGATACTGGATTTTTTCGTGATGGAGGAGACTATGATAGTTACTATGGTAGATTCTTCCTCAAGTGGTATTCTCAGGTTTTGGTGGAACATGGGGATCATGTGCTATCTCTAGCTAAACTTGCCTTTGAAGGAACTTGTATTGCAGCTAAGGTAGGACTTGATTTATTATGGTAAAATTTTCAAGGTTCTCAACCACCCTTTTTGATAGTTGCTTTCATTCAAAGTGTATCTTAGATATCAAGGTTTTTGAAAGATTTCATCAGTTTTGGGCTTAAGTGTTTTGGTTTCTATGTTTTCACTGTTGTAGGTGATTTTGGTGGTTTTGTTGATTTTGATGGTTTCGGTTCCCGATTTTGCTTTTACTTTCAGATGGCTTTTATAAGAACTCTAAAATCAAAACTCCTATTTTTCTTAAAACTGTTTGCATTTGCTTAAAATTCAAATTAAAATATTTGATGCAACATGGGAAAAATATTTTATAGAATGTCTAAAAACTTCAATTATTCTAGAATTGATTTCAAATTTAACTTATTCAGGTATAAGGATTATCTTTGTTAGATGATAAGCTTATTTGGAGTTATTTAGGTTAAATTTGAATTTAAATTAGTTTGACTCAATTTCTATAAGGTTTTTATGGCTTTTAATAAGATACTATTGAATGATAAATTGCGATTGAAAAGATTTGATTCCCTAATTCTCTCCTTTCCCCTAGTTTTCCTCATCAATTAGTCGCCCCTCTACCCTTTATTCTACGGGGCTCTCTCCTTGGTATGTTTGTCTCACCTCCCTCGATGCCATAATACCCATGCTAAAGTATCCATGCTACAACTAGTTCCCTTCACGTCTTTATTCTCTCAAATTTCTCTCATTAGTTTCCTCATAGCTAGGAGAGCAATCAAATCAATTTCTAGAGGAGGAAGAAGAAAAAGGTTTAGAAGAAATTAATTACTTAGGCGCCGTCGGTCAAATTGACGTCAAGATCATTTTTCTTCCACATCTATGGGTATTAGATTCAAATATTATGCTGATAATTTGTTTCTAAACAATTGCTTAAAGCCATATAAATTTTTTTTTCAATCTTTTACCATGACATTTGAAAAGTCAAGAAAGTTATGTATGCATATATTATACCTATAAGATATAAGAAATGTTCATAAATTTCGTGCAGTTTCAATGCGGCGAGAAACCTCCAAACCTAAGTAACTATTCGCATAGTTCTAACGCGGCGAGGAAACTATCGTTTCACTCGTGCAAGCATTAAAGTTCTAAGTGTGTTTTTTTAAACATGATGAGATGGAAGACCCCTGACCACAATGTCTTATAACATTGATCATGCACGCTTTTTTAAGCATGGTGGGAAGGCCCAATACTCCCCAAAATTTTTCATTCGTTGGGGAGACATCAGGAGGTTGCTGAAAATTTGACTAAAAGACGATTAAAGTTAGAATGATTAAAATAATTTGCAGGACTAATAATACAACAAAATAAAAGATTAATTGTACGCCGGAGGCAAAATAAAAGCACATAAAATGCATTATTCATTGCTTCAAACAAATAAACACGAACATGAGACTTTTTACAAAAATGTCAGCCCGCATATGGGCAAGGCCATCAAACTTTTTGATGAAAGAGGCAGCCCGCCTACGGGAAAGAACACGATTTTCGGACTCCAATTGAACTCACAAAACCCCTAATTACAATAAAGTAATAATAATAATGAGATTTTATAACCCCTGCTTGTTTTTAATGCTGCTAGATCCGCAACACACATATAAGTGGATAAAAAATGTACTCTAAACTTCAAAATGAAACTTTTGTGCACTTTGTAATAGTAAATATTTGCCAAAAAATAATCAAAATTTGAATATTTTAAATCTTTCACATTTTACAATGGAAGTTTTCAAACATAAGCACGCCGCTTTGAGGAGTGCAAAGCAGCTTTGGAAAGCATGTCACTGCCTTTACAAGCATGCAACAACCCAGTGAAATGTGTTTCTTTGAGAAGCGTGTAATAGCCTCGAGGAATGTTTCATTTCCTCGAGAAGTGTGGTACCACTTTAGGAAGCATGCCAAGGCACTGAAAAGCATATAACTGCCTTGAGAAGCATGCAACTGCATCAAAAGCCACACAATCATGTTAAAATGAAAAAAAATGAAGTAAATTGAAAGCATGCGAACATGTCATGCAAATACACTGAAATGTATGTAAGTGCATCATGTGAGTGCATCGAAAAGCATGCCAATATATTGAAAGGATGCGCATGCACCGTGTAGGCGCATTAAAAGTGTGCTAGTGTATCATGCAAATATATTGAAATACGTGCATGTGACTTAATTTTTTTTTTAATCTACCGGCATATGCTCAAACCATCGTATCAAATTCATAAATCAGAGGTCTTAGAAGGTTGTGCGAGTGAAACATAAATCTAAATTTTAAATCCAATAATCATAGTTGAAAGGATCGGAGTCAATATGACTTGGATTAACAAGTGAACACATTATCATTAAATTCATCAAAATATTTAATTTTAAGTTAATATTAGGCCTTTAGCTTTTAAAATGACATACATCATAAAATGTAAGCTTTTGTTTTCAACGTTCATACAACAAATTCACAAAATTAGTATATGAACTCGATCCTGTGTAGCTGATAAACAAAGTTGATAAGGTCCAAAAAACAAAATTGTGAACTATTGCCATCCCCGTTGGTCATGTTGATCTAAATTAGAAGAATTAACTCATAATCGAATTTTAAAATTGCAAACACACGCGTGCGCGCGCGCGCACACACACACACTATATATATATATATATATATATATATATATATATATATCCTCGATGATGATCACGTTGAAAGTGAATATTAACAGGAGGAGATCATATCATCAAAATGCAATGTAAATTCAGATCGAACTCGATACTTTGCCATCAAGTGGACATAGTTGATAAGGTTCAAATAAAAAAAGATGAACTATTTACATCCCCGATAATGGCCGTATTGAAAGTAAATCTTAATCAGAGGAATCAATTGAGGAATCAATTTTGAAATTCTATGAAAATGTTAAAATTTAATGCCTATCAAAATTCAAAATTTTAAAATGAAATTTAATAATCCATAACTCAAGTAAAAAATATCCACCCTCCATATCGTTTGGTGAGGATGATGATTTTAAGAATAATTTCAGCTCAAAAAGAGCGAATATCGAGCTAAGAATATCACTAATATTCATTATCAAACAATCTCTTGTTAGTAAGAATGTGACATGTATCCTCTAATCAGTGGTTTGGTTTAACGGCTCTACATGATAAACGATTATGACCGAGTCTCTCTAATCGGGTGGCTTGGTTCGATGGCTCCACTATATTATTGTCACGGTCAAAACCTATTTTTTTCCCAATGGTTAATACTCTTGAGTAATGAATCATATGTTAGCCTTAATATGAGATAAAATCCTCAGTTAGCTAATGTCGATTTGAATTCGTCCTTAGACAAATATTCATCCTAGATCTACAAGATACCATTGTATGAAGCAATCCATGATTCTTGACAATAATCCTTCTGTCAAGTTGAACCAGCTACCTCATCTAACTAAGCAAACTAAGAACCATGATAATCTGAGACGACATAACCATGAGTTATTGATTGGGTTTGTCAGCATTCCCCTTATACCATTTGCTTTACTTGAAAGGTGGTAAATTTTTAGCTCTAAATATTTAGATCTGTTGCTAGACATTAATTATTACATGCCTATATAACGACTAGTCTTAATTGAAAGTGCTCTATCTTGATAGAGGGGTAATTAACTATAGGGGATTGCGCTCATGAGAAATCTGAACTTAGATCTTAAACTCCTAGCTAAATGAGGACAAAATCTTTGAGTATGTCTTATCTTTAATTAATCGGTCTTCCTAAAATTGACTCTAGAACTTAATCTAGTAAAACTCTCCTCAAATCTACGCGAAGAGGCCGGGGCATCAAAATTTTTTAAGGCCACAGGAAGATGCATCATGTGTTTTTGATTTGAGAAATGATCTTTAATGATGCTAGCGGTATCTCTTTGAGATACATGTTAAACTGAGATATTGATATTTTTATTTTTCTGCAATTTTAATTAATAATTTTCGTGTCAGCTTATTTAAATATGCTTTAGATAAGGATTTTGATGTGTAGTAGTATCAACCAGGGAACATTATTATCTGTTTTTCTTCCAAAGTGTAGTTGAAGATATAACAAAAATATTCATAAACACTAAAATGTTATACTACAAGTTTTACGCCATGAAGGCTGGTTATTAAGAAGTAATTATGTTCCTTTGGGAAGATGATTTCCCAATGTTGATGATTTTGCTTTTATTTTGTAAAGAATTTAAATGTGTTATTTCAACTAGGGAACATACTTGAAGTTTTTCTTTAGTATAAAAGTTTTGGTTCATGTATATCAATTCATTACACTATTACAGTATTGTACACCTAAAGGAGGTATAGTACACCCTAAGGCAGTATTTGATTCCTATCATATAAAAGAACCGGTTCTCTTCTATCATGTGCCTCCTTCACCAACCATAAGTTTTTAATGGCTCTTCGGCATTCTACCCTCATCGTTGTATATATATGCACGAAACATCAGACCGTATCTGGGCATCCCCAAGGGCCCCACTTTATAACATACTATTTGCATATCTAACACCTAAAACTTTAATATTATATGCATACCATTCTATATTATTTTAATATCAAATATACCACTTATATTTCTTTCCTATCACTCATATATTTAATTTCTTCCTTTTCATATTTGATATGAAAATGAACTATGGGTGGTATGTATGTAATATTAAAGTTTTAGATGTTAAATATGTAAATAGAATAATATTAGGTGGTATGTATGTAAATCTCCCTATATTTATTCAACTCTTTCAGTACATGCTTTAGTACGTAGAACCATTCACCATGAACTAGTGCTCAAATATTTATAAATTCATGGCCTTAATCAATTTCTTCCGTTTTCCAATTGCTTGCCTGAGCAGGTATCAGGCATCCATTGGTGGTACAAGACTGCAAGTCATGCAGCTGAATTGACTGCTGGATTTTATAATCCTTGCAACCGTGATGGCTATGCTCCAATAGCTGCTATGCTGAAAAAGCACGACGCAGCTTTGAACTTCACTTGTGTTGAGCTACGAACTTTAGATCAAAATGAGGAATTTCCGGAGGCTTTGGCAGACCCTGAGGGTTTGGTCTGGCAGGTATTGGTCCCCTTTTTAAATTATGTAAATATTGACATCTGGTGTGGCTAAAGCGAAGTAGTAACTGCCGTTGAGATCTAGGCATGCTAATCTTTAATGAAATATCAGGAAGGCCATGACTTATCAAATTTTGGTTATTAAATCATGCATTATAAATTACTTTATGTTTTTCCTTCATTGACTTAAGTAGTCACAATATATACAGGGTGCGCTGTGAGCCAACTTTTCAGCCTCATTTGAATTTCCCATGCAAGAAGAAAATAAATGATAATTGCTGGATAAAAATTGGTTAAAACATGAATTTGATGCTATCTTGGGCACATTTAGACTTCCTTTGGGATGGCTTTCGCACTGCTTTTTAAAACAGTTTTTCAATATAAAAATTTTAATTTTTGTACTAAAAAATTATTTTAAGAAGCAGTAAAAAAGTCATTCCAAACGAAACCTTAATTATTTTGGTAAATTTTCCAGGATAATTTTTTGTGTTTCATTGCCCTACTCACTTGATTTAGACGTGCTGTAAAACAGTTTTTTGAATCTGTTGGTGTATGCACACTTGCCTACAACTATTTATTTATTCTTTCTTTCTTTCTTTGGACATTTGCATATTTCATGGTCGGTACTTGTGTGGTGGGGTTCAAAATTTTGCTGCATGTATAAATATTTTAACTTTTAACAGAACACAATGAAGAAAAATGTTTCACGTAGCCGACCCCACAGTAGGATAAAGATTTGTTGTTGTTATTGTTGTAGTATAAATATTTTAACACTAACATATTTCAATTGGTAGGTTTTAAATGCTGCATGGGATGCATGCATACCAGTAGCCAGTGAAAATGCCCTTCCCTGCTATGACAGAGATGGTTTTAACAAGATATTGGAGAATGCCAAGCCACTCAATGATCCTGATCGAAGGCATTTGTCCACATTTACCTACCTCAGGCTAAGTCTAGATCTGATGGAGAGACAAAACTTGTTAGAATTTGCACATTTCGTCAAGAGAATGCATGGTAACATCCTCCACCTGTTTTCAGTTTTACTGAAAAAACTAACTGTGAATGCACGTCATTAATATTTTATTATGCTGGCGATTGAAATATTGGAGCTACTACAGTTTTTTTAACAATACCATGTTTATGTAAGTTGGAATTCTGCAAGCATATTTGTAGCATATTCTTTAGAAAACCGAAAGGTTGATGCATTTCCTACTCTGGCAATGGCAAATATGGCAATGTCCTTACTATTTATAGTTGTCTTTGTCCGTTATCATCAATCAACTGTTTTATTGGGCCCTTTTGTTTATTGTAGGTAGAAAATAACTTTAAGAAAACAATATTTATTTTCGCTTTGTCTATATGCAAAATAAAATCAGAGGGAGAGCTTGAAATCCATGTTATCTAATTACAATTATTGAAATGATGGAATCTAGCAAAATTCATATATTTCTAAACATATTTTCCAGCAAAAAATAACCAAATTGTCCCTAACATGTTTAGGTCCATAACAGTTTCATGTTGCAGTACAATCAAGGTGCCCCTGGTGTTTCACCTTGCTCTTGCTCCAGTCAATAACACTATTCATTGGCAGATAAATTGTCCAATTCATGGTTGAATGCATGAAAACGATCAACATATTAAGAGTAGATAATCACAAAATTTCTGAGGTTATAATTTTCTTTTCTGTTTCCTTCTGAAAAAAAACTTCTTGTTGTAGCAGCTTATGTTACCTTCTGAAAATTTACTCTTAAAAGATTAAAATCTGTGGTATCTTCTATAAAAGACAGTTTAGCCATGTCTTGCAGAAACTCCTAAGAATGATACCCTCCTAGACCTTAAACCTCAAGAATTTGTCTCTCTAGGGAATAATTTATATGCTTCTTCTTTGTCTTTTATGATACTTGTACTGTTAATATGAAAGCTCCTATAACAAGCTTCAGTGTATATTGTGCTTTATCTATTCTTCTATTTGATACTTTTATCAGAAGAAATGCTTTTCCAACCTCCTTGTCCTTTCTGCAGGTGAGGCAATTTCTGAACTTCCTATAGAGGCTGAAGAGAAGATCTAGAAGATGGACATATATTAGTTTTATGAGTGTTAGAATTTTCCTCCTGATGCATAATATAGTTTAGAAGATGGGAAATTGTGCGACTTTCCCTCTTTCAAATACATTTTCTGGTGTGTTCTTAATTTACCTCATCATCTATCCTGTAAGCAGCTCACAATCCTCATAAACATATAAAACATTCTTACTTTGGCTGAAAACTTCTTAGATTCTTGTTGTTCATATGCAATATTATATTGACCCCAGATGATATTTGTTTCATTCACTAGCTCTCCTCCTATATAGAACAAGAAGAGAGTAAAAACTATCATAAAAAGTAGTTTTTTTAGTATAAAATTTTTTTAAGTTGTACTGAAGTAATGGTCAAACAGAAATTATGATTGTGATCTGAAAAGTAAAATATAATGAAAACTATCTCAAATTGGTAGCGATATGATGGCAAAAACAATATGAATATAAGATGATATTGTTGAAAAATGCAGGACTTGTATTTTCATAACATTTTAAGAAGAATTGGTCATATAATAAAGATGAACATGACACCCTAATAAAGGGCTTTGATAATGATGCAAATTATTTATTAATTTTATGGTACATGATTTTTCAAATCAAACCATTATTTTTTTGAGAAGATATCTAGAATGGCTGCAATCTATTTGATTTCTATAAATATTTACAGAATCAATATGCATATATATATATATATATAGTTGGTGATTGTCATTGATGAGAGCCCTCAATTATCTTGGCATCTTTTTAGTTGAAGATGTTAAGTGGTATAGTGTTTTTAAAAATAAATTGAGAAGCATATATCTTGAAGGTGCTTTTTGTCTAGTTGATAGGACGGCTTTCTTATTGCTTCTTAAAATCAATTTTTAGTATAAAATTTAAAATTTTTATACTAAAAAGTTATTTTAAGCAACAACAAGACAGTTTTATTACTACTTAAAATTTATGTACTAAAAAATTATTTTAAAAAGCAGTAAAAATTTTATATTAATTCCAAGATCTGCAACAAGGATCATTTTGTCAAAAATAAAAATAAAAAGAAGGATCATTATGTCCAATTCTTCAAAATTAAGTCCTGGAAACCAAGAAGCTTCAATCTTTGTAACAACATTGAAGTCTTAGCATACTGAAACCAAAGCTTTAGAGGAAAGCAGACAAAGAAGGTAATATGTTTCAGTATTTGAATCGAATAGTCTATTTATTGATCATATAAGCAGTGAATTTTAATCCAAAATATGCCATTCTGAAAGTTTTTAGACCTTACAATCATTCTATGGTACTATTCAAAGACAGCAAAGATATGACCTCCCTATATTACATAAAATAACATTGAACAAGAATGGGTGGAACAGGAATAAAAAATATGGTAAAATAATGATACAATAGGAAATATCAACAAGAACAAAAAGATGAAACATTGGATACTCTACATGATTAATGAGAAGAGGCTGTTCTGCGAATGAATCTGTGACCAGACTCATCCTCCTCAAAAATCTTATCAATGAACTCATCCCAGGTCAACCGATGCCGGCCCTTTAAAGATGAGGAAGGGGAATCCTCACTGATTGGACTTGAATTGGACTCAAATGTGCCGTAGGGCGAAGGAGAGTAGGCATCTGGCACAGACAATGTAACCGCTCTGCGGAGCGCAGCCCTGTGCTCCTCTTTGTGCTCTTTCGCAAGCGACTCCTTGCGCTCCATTCTCTGACTCGAAGGTATTTCCATGGTTCTTTCCTTCTCAAGCATCAGCTGAAATCCAAACAAAAAACTCTATTTTAAGAAGCAATAAAAAAAAAAAGACATCATTAAACCACTCCATAGATTTCGATTGAACTTGCAAATAATTTTTCTAGCAATCATAGTCATCTATTGAGAAAATTTTGATGCATCTAATTGACGATAACATTAGATGGGAATTGACAATGCATTATATGAGAGTTCTGTTAAGCCAGTTCAGATGGAACCGACTCAACCGGCCCAGCATGGGCTGGTCCAAGTCTACAGGAGGCGGACCCATGCCACCCCCCATTTAGCCGCCTAAAGCGGGGGGCCCACAGCCTTGCCGCCCAAGGATTTTTTATTTAAAATAATCTATTTTTAGTAAGGAGAGGGGAGTGAAGGCTATAAATAGGGATGAGAGGGAAGGGTTAGGGTATGCTTCATTATTGTTTTCTCTTGGAGTCTTTTGTGATCTTGGGCTCAAAACTTATTGTCTAGATATTCGGAAAGAACGATCCTCCTCTCGAATTGAGGATCAATTGTATTTTTTTAGCTTTATGTGTGCTTGCTTTGTTCTATATAATAAAAACTACTGTTTGGAGTTGATTTCATTGGTGTTATTGTGCATTTTCTCGCAGTTTGTACCAATTTATTGTTAGGGTTGCTTGCCAACTCAAGTATTTCCTATCAAGTTCCAAAGCTTACATCAAGAGCCCACTGGCATTCTCTTTCTATCCAAATTATAGCATGGTCAGAAGTGGCATTGCATGATAGGACGATGTGCTCGAACCTGCCATCAACTGGCACTGCAGTTCTCACAACTGGAGGTAATCTTCCACACCTGACAAGCAGCACAAAACATTATAAAATAACCTAAGAAAAAATGTAGATCTGGATTCTTTATAGAAACAGTTGGTGAGATCAAGTAAATGCTCAACTACCAATAGATGTTAATGACCAATTTAATCCATAAATATTTCACCTGCTATAAAAGACAAATGACTTACAGTAGAAAAAATAAATGAAAAGGTGCACCATTTGCTCAACTGGTAATAAGCACAGTTTCAAACACTAAGGGTTCGTTTGGGACAGCTTTCTTAATGCTTTCTAAAATAGTGTTTTAGTTAAAAAATTTCTTGAATTGGAATTTTTTGTACTAAAAAATTGTTTTAGCAAGCAATGAGAAAGCCGTCCCAACTCCCAAATAAAGCCTAAGTGTCAAGTATAAGAAATAAAACTTACCTGAATGGCTTCCTCTCAACAATGTGATATAGTCGGCCTGGAGCATATAGCCGCCTTGGGTCTCTTAACATGACATCCTCTGGTATGCATGTATCTCTCATGCACCTTAGACACAGCAAACAAGGCAAACTGTTTCAAAAGGACAATAATCAGCTTTCTAATACGGCTTTCGGCATTAAAGACACGCATAAGTAGCAATATGAGAGACCTTGAACATTTTATGGTGCTATTTCCTACTGCACAGGCTTCATAATCCACCATGTAATATTAATATCCAGAAACTTTCCAGTTATTGTGACAAGCATAGGCTTAACGAATGACTACTTATAGAATATGATACATCTTTATTGTTGATTATCACCAAATCAATCTAATATAAACTAGTGTAAGTTAGCTTTATGAATCATTCCTCATAAATCATTCTAGGAAGCCTTTGAATTGGTTCAATTTCATTCACAGACATGGATTACAGTAATCCATCATTGTGGATCAATCACCAATAGATGATCATCAATTTTCCTTAAAATCCATCTCATTAAGTCATCCCCATCATCATCATCATCACTCGTATCCCAATTTCATTCGCATCTAAGGCTTCGTTTGGAACGGCTTTCTTACCGTTTCTTAAAGCAGCTTTTTAGTACAAAAAATAAAATTTTTCTACCAAAAAGCTGCTTTAGAAACAGTAAGAAAGCTATTCCAAATGAAGCCTAAATGACTTGAATAACCAAAAATTATGAGCTCCAGTATATTTCAAATAATATATTTATTTAAAGATATAACACTGACAAAAGAAATGGTTTCTTTTTTTCCAAACCATCTTATTAGGTTCCTATTTCATGCTCGCTTGCAAAAACGAAGGTGCATGGAAACTGAATTTTTATTAGGGATTTGATTTGACATGTGAGATTGATGCAAAGGAATTCCAGTAATAATTGTGATTATGCAACTTCTTTATTTGTCTCCTATACCAAGCTTTGTGCACCAATTTAAATTTGACGCCAAGCCAAGCAGCCACTCCAAACTTCAAATTTGCACTCCACCTACCAACTCAATATTCAATATTTTGAAGAAAAAAAAAGCTCTAGGCCTACGTGAAAGCAAGATGAGCTTCATAGATTTTTACTTCTTAAATTCTGTAATAATCAATAAACAATCAAATTCATGTGCTAAAAAAAATCTACAAAACATGATGGGTCTACTAAAAATATAAAACAATGACCTTTAAAAGGAATGGACTGCTCCACAACAACTCTTTTATTTCATCTAGGAACATTTAAAATGCTACATCCTTTATCAAACATAATATATTGAAAAATCCAAAAATCTTATAAGTTATGTGGTTAACAATTATTTGCAGAGCTTCAAATGCATCTATTACAAACAAAGATTGCAAAGGTCATTATTAGTAAGGCCATTGCTACTACTGTTGACATGCCTATCCTATTATCATCATTTGCGTGAAATCTTCCATTTACTTTCCACTTGATCAGGAAATCTAATCTATTATTACATCAAGTGCAGCTATTCTTCAACATGAAAACATAAAATGATTTTTTTACAAGAACAAAAAAAAGGTATTTAGGACATTTATTTGTATTTGTAAACTATAATTATTGTGGTATCTATCAATGTTTTATCAGTTAAAAATCAATGAACCTAAGTTCCACCACGTGAAGTTCTTTATAGAAAGAATGATGCCTATACCAGAAAAGTGACTTGAAAACGTCTTCCAATGGAGTAGCTGTCCGAGGTAAGAAATCATCCTGCAATAGACGCCATCAACAAAATTCAAGCTTTCATTCTGCTAAATAGACACTTAGAAGGTTGAAGATATTCTATGAGAAATTGACTAATTCATTCAAATAGCCAAAATGATACTCATTTGATCTAGCAGTTGCTCAAAGATCAGAGCAAGTATAGTGGTCCAGCATAACATACTAGCACAAAAATAATTTGTTCCCAAATTTACAATAGTATCAGTTCAAACTCTCAGCAAATACGGGAAAACCAAGCCAGGACAAATTACATGCTTCTTCACTTCATATAGCTAAATATAAGACAAAGGAATAATGATCTGCACATGCAAATAAAACATTGGCACAAAAAAGATGAAAACAAAAAATAAGCATCACTGGAGATAATCTAATGAAATTCTAGAAATGCTGAAAGTATGAAGAAATCATGCATTCATAATCAACTTAAAAATAGCCAAACCACTTTGAAGAGTATGCCCTATCTGTTGTCTGCATGTCCTGAAAACAATGATGTGAAGTAATAGAATCTTCTAAGTTGAGAAATCCTTAATTTTAGGTCTTTTTCTTTCTGAAATCTAAAAAAAAGAAAAAAGTTCAATGGATTAAAAATGAAAACTTTTTCTTAGGTAAACTGATTGCAAAATGCTTATGTAGAGTGCCTAGTATCTGTTTTACATCTTCTACGTGAAAATATTCCATTTTCGTAAGATCTTCTTGACTATGACTAAAAAGTTGCTCATGTGCAGAGCATATTCTCAGTATATGAACTAGCTAAGCACAAAATCAGTGCTAGAAATCAAACTTAGGCTTCATTTTACCAAACTTTTAAAAACACTACAATTAGATCCCCATGATTTCAAGATGCAATATGTAGGTCCCTATTATGACAATGCCATTAAATATTCCTTAGCTGTCAAAAATGCAAGTTTAAAAGCTCATCTAGAGGACCTCATTGAGACGAGCTCATCTAGAGAACCTTATTGAAAACAAACAAATGTAGTGATAATGCCCTTCATCTTCCAACATGATTGGCCTTCCTTCCATGACCCATTCTCATGACCTCGTCATGAATCAAAGAATCAAAATAAAAAAATTTAATGCAAGGTGGCATTGCAAACACTAATTTAATAGATACTCCCATTATTCTGGTTCAAAATTTTAGAGTTTTCTGTCATTCATTTTTCTAGGCTTCAATTTGATAATTTATTACCACATTTTAAACTTTTTCTATATAATTTGAAATTTTTCATGTGTTGCAAGAATTTCTTGAGATATCAGGTATAAACCATAACTTTTTAGAATTTCCGGAAGTTTTTTCTATAAGGTATCATTTTAACTTTCTGAAAGCATTTGTGTAGTATGTTCTCATTTCATTCTTCATGCTACTTTGTGGATGAGTTTTGCTCACTCCACAAACATAATAAAGAAATTGTGCAAAAAACTAAAAATATTGATACAAATAGGTACACAATATTTCATTTAAAGGTGACATGTTCCTGGTTGCAAACAAACTTAGTAGCAAATTTCTGGTTGGGTGCAATCTTGTAGTTTGGTGTGGTAAATCTACTGGAGTGGTTAAGTTGAACAATGATAATACCTTGAATATTTTTTATGATCATAGTTCAAAAGGCCAACATGACTTGGATATTAATGTTGAATGTGAAGAAAAGGCATAGCAAAAAAAGGGATAGGGGGTTCATGAATTAAATAGAGGATAAATTACACAAAAAATGATGAGGATATCAGCAGGAGATTTTTGCGCGTTTATCAGAGGAGGCATCAAAGATCGACGGCCACGATCAGGAGCCTTTATTTTTTATGCATTTTGTTGTATTGTTTATTTTATATTTCAGTTTTACTATTTTACCCATATGGATGGTTAGCTTGATGTTGTAGACTAAAGTGCCCTTAGAGGGCACTTTATTCCTTTTCTTTTGTCATGTTGAGGCCTATATATAAAGGCCCCCTCTATTGTATTTTGGTAATGATTTTGATGAATAAAAAATTTCACCTTTTGTCTTCTTCAATGTTCTGAGCTTTGAGAGAAGAAAGAGAACCCTAGGTGAAGGTGATTGTAATACCCGTCAGTCTTCAGAAGAGTCCAAGGCTCGCAATTTATCTCTATCTCCCTCTCCTCACATCTAGCCACCCTCTCCACCACCTAAACCCACAGGCTCCCCCCTCCAACATCTTCCACCCGCCGGTTTCACCCCCCCCCCCCAACACACACACACACACCCACACACACTGATGTGATACCACATGCAAGAGCTTCTAAAAAAATTAAAAGTGAATGACAACATAATTTCAATTAATTTTATCTTATTTGAATAGCAAGAAAATCATTAAAGAAATCGTGTTATTAACTAGCTTAGGCGAAGAAGTATGCGTAGATTAACCAAAAACTCATGGATAACCAAGGTTAGTAGCAATACCAAAAGCTATTGTCAACAAATCCGTAATTTAATAACGAGAGTTTCACCTTGGGGATTGATCACTCAACTACACTAGGCTTAGCGGGGAAAATCTTCAGCACACCAAAACGATGCCATGAGGAAGGTTGCAACGCGATGGTCTTGAGCCACGGAAAGGTTGGCGGTGGTGGAGAGGCAACGGACGGATAGCGATGACGGTCCACGAATAGTCTTCGAATTTGCTCGTCGATGACGTCTTTGAGCGTGGGAAGAATGCGATTTAAGTAGTCTTCAACTTGTGTCGTCGCGATCCGAACCCGATGTCGAAGAATGGAGACCGGGTGATATGGATGTCACCGTAGATATCAAACACCAATCCACTATCGATCTCCGGATCCGCCATGCATGCTTGGCGTAGGAGAACTCTTTCATTGAGAAGAGAAGAAGAACGTGGTGTGGAGAGAGAAGCACTTGTGTAGTTGAAAAGAGTGGGGAGAGGAGGAGATGAAGCCGGACGGAATCCCAAGGAGAGAGGGGTGGGTTAGGCGGGTGCAAGATGAGAGAAGCTAGGTATAGATGAGGTGGCATGAAGTTTACTCAAATCTGAAAATAATCTCAAATTGTAGTAGTTTGGAGGGAAATACTTTGAGAATAATTTCAAATTTCAAATGTAATTAAGGGGGCTTAATGAGCCATTAATGGGGCTCATCAAGAGGGTGGCCGCGGCATGCTTTGGATAGGAAGAGGAGGTTTAAATCTTAAAACTGAAATTAATTTCAGTTTTAAGTAAATAGGGAGGGAAAATCTTTGGATTCAAATTAGAATTTCAAAAACGGCCATAGCATTAATCTCGCACATAATGGGGAGATTTTCTCCTTGAGGCCGGCGGCATGCATTAGAGGGAGAGAGGGGATTCAAGGGAGATGGTTTTCAATTTAGGAGGTGAGTGGGGCATAGTTTCATAACTCAATCTAAATTAAATGAAATAAATCTCCTCATGAAAAACCTTCCTAAATTGGATTTCCAAATTAGGAAATAATTCGAAATTTGAATGTCAAATGTTCAAATTTTGAACTTTGTGTATAGGAAGGGGTCGGGTGGGTGATGAGGATGACCGGTGAAGTGGCCGGCCGGGACTTGGGTGTTATGGCCGGCTGGCATAAAGGACTAGGGGTGTGCGAATTCGTGGTGGAGGTGGAGAAGATGATGGTAGGGGTAGGAACAAGAAGATAATCTAAACTAACATGAGTTGCGGACTCTTCCAACAATGGTGGGCCTTGCGCTTTGCTCCCCTTGAGCTCTCTCCCTTCTCAAGCCCTCATGCAAGAAGTAGTAGAAACCAAAAGGCAATTTTCATTCAAATATTCATTAGCTATTACAAGAGAAAAGACCCATATATATAGGCTCAAATTACTCATGAAGAAATAAAGACTAAATTGCCCTCAGGGCCCCAAACATGACTCAACTCAACATAAGGGTACAAAAGGAATAAAATGATAATAACTAAAATATAAGCTCTAAATTGTGGCCGTCTATCTGTGATGCTCCTTGCGATGCACCTATATGAACCTTGGATCGATTGTCCTCATCACACACACCTCTTTCAAAACCGACAGCCCCTTCTTGCCGCCGCCTCACCACCCCAAGCTGTCGGCCTCCCAAGGACCTCCTAGCCTCCGGCCAATTAGTCCCCATAAGCTTGACTTCAATTTCAAAATTCTCTCTTAATTACCTTCCTAAAATATCCTATTATTAATTAGGAAAGTTTCTTACTTGAATTCAAATATATATTTGAATTACAAACTCTTTCCTTATTGATTAATCTAATTTAGGAAGTCTCCATAATTATCTCAAATATGAAATTAAATCTTAGATTTGATTTCAATCATCAATTAAAGTCAATGACCCACATACATTGAACCTAGACACCCTCTCTCCCTTCTCATATGGCCTGCCCCTCCTTTGCCCCTTTCTCTCTCCAATTTAATCCCTAACTCCTAATTAAATTCCCCATAAATCCTCCCTAAGCCACTGCCCCCTCTAGCCCTATTTTGGGGATAATTTTGAGTTTCAAATTATTCCTTTCGGCCCTTTGGAAATCTGAAATTAAATTTCAAATTTTCTAAATTACTTCCTTCCAACTCCCTCGCCAAAGTCCAAGAATCCTCCACCTAAAACCCTAGCCGTTTCCCCCTCCCCCTCTTTACCCGAACCTCCAAAACGCCAGCTCCACCCCTCCCTACCTCCTTCACAAGCAGCTGGCCCTCTTTCATCCATTGATGGCCGATCCTGAAGTAGATCGCGGTTTCGCATACGATTCTCAAGGGCAGATAGATATTCTTCAGTCATCGTTCTTCGAACCCGATTGGGAGAAAGAAGACACCATCGACGATTACGTTGACCGTATACTATTACACTTGGCTGAGACTATCGACGAACAATGACCCTCCGGACAGTGGCAAATAGTCAGACATCCAGCCGCGTCTCCTCCTCTGGTTACCTTCCCGTGGATCAAGACCGTTGATGTCCTGTCTCTTTTGGTGGCATCATTTGGATTGCTGAAATTCTCTTTCTGCTAAAACTTTTCATAGAGCGTGATTGAGGGGAAACTCAAGGTAAATGTTCTAAATATTAACCCGTGGATTCTTATTACGGCATAATTAGTTTTATTGTACTTTTCTGATATTATTTTAGTTGTTTTGTTCTTCTAGCTTATAATTGCATGCCAAAGCAAACTTCAACTAAAAATTCTTCAAGTTAACTCTTGTGGTTCATTAACCTTAAAGTGGCAAGCTTTACAATATTTTATCAATTCCTTGCAATTCTTGTTTGTGTCACATCAAAAAATTTAAATATAATATCAACTATAAGCCAAGCAACTATAACTAATCAGTCACTACAACATAAGTTCACTTTACCTCTCACATCCTTCTTCTGTTCTTCATACTTCAGTAAATCGAAAATATATTCTTAAAAAGGCAATTCTACTTGGGAATGGCTCAACTTTAAAATTGTAATTCACCAGGTTATAAAGTTAACCTTCTGTTAAGACTCTACGATGTCATTAAGAGATTATCAAGTTTCATTACTAATCTTAGTAATTGTATCAACATTATCTCATTATTCCTTTTCTTGGTATTCATTATCTTTAAATAACTCTAGATATATGAAAGTTGATCAAGCCTTTCTACATTAATAAATACCTTATTCAACACAGTGCATTCGAAACTGCAAGAATATAGATTCTAAAAACAACTGTAGTTGCAAGGTGAAAGATTTATATGTCAGATTGAATGATTCACCGTATATGACATTTTTCAAGAGTCCTTGACAAATCAAAGAAGTGAGGTGGCTTACAAAGACGAGGGTTCTAACTAAAGTCTTAGGCCATGACCAAACAAAACAATTTGCCCAACATGACGATAAGTGGCGAGCGCCACCCAACAGGCCTCGCTACCGAGCAAATCCATCAAACTAAAGGCACCTAGTAGTTGTTTTTGTGACTAGGGAATGGTTAATACTATGCATCCTTGCCCCTGCTTTACTGAGAAGTTGTTTTTGTAAATCAAACGGAAAACCAATAATCTTGGGCTACCATGGGAACAACTAACCGCTACTCTTGCCCTGTCTTGAATTTACTCAACAAGTGAATGAAAAGTTCGACAGAGTGTTAAAAAAATTGATGGAGATAAGCACGAGGGTTTCAATCGTTTTTGGTTTTTACTTAAAACAAGCGAGGACAAAGATTAACCTAAAAAAGGGAGAGTAGATCCCATATCTAGCGTGCTACATAAAGTGTCAAACCAATGATTCAACACACAGCCCATCTTAAAAAAATATAAAATAAAATAAAATAAATATAAATGAATAAACACATGGCCCATTCTAAACAATATAATTATATCCCTAAGATTGAATGAAATAATATGCAGGTTTATATCATGACTATTATGTTAAATGATAGTTTGAAGCCAAAAAAATACACTTATGTTATAAGGTTATTTAAGAAACTTTAGTGAGATGAAACAAACAAATGAACGATTGTGCCCGTCACAAACCACTTGCAATCTAAGAAGTAGAAAAAAACCAAGTCATATACACATCAAACCAAATTTTCAAATATTCTGTCAAATATACTTAGTAGATTCATAAAGCATACCCCTCATAACATCTAACGGCCACACCAACCTGCTATATTCTAGAAAAAAAAATGAAACCTCTTTTGTTAAATAACACTTAAGTAACAAATATTGAAATCTTAGAAGATCTTACCTAGTATAGATTAATATTAACTATCAAAAACTTTAAAATTAGCATCAAAATATTACAATAATATATCAGTGCTAGCCATTAGCAGGTACAGCACAAAAAGTAAAGTTAATGCTTCTACGATGAGTCCAGCATAACAATGAAGGAAAACCTCTCTTACTTTAATTAAAAAGATGTTGTAAACAAAGTTCATACTCTCTCCTATTTATTTATTATTATTTCAAGCAAGTTTTGTACAACTTCTAGATTGTTTTTCCATCAAGATTTCTTTTCTTTTTAATATTCAAATTAAATACAAAATTGTAAATATAATTGCAATTTTATAAAATTTGCCTATAAGCCTCTTATTCTCTAATCACTTACTCATCTCTATCAAAATTGATTAGGATCAAAGTACTTGATCATATCACAACAAAAGTATAACTTCATATTCCATTAAAATTATATTTCATGGGCTTGAAGTTACATTATATTTGATGGAAAGTGAGTGTAGCATCCATTAAAGATAAGGTTGCCAAAAATTGACTGAGGTGATTTGTGTACATAGAATGGAGGTAAAACATGAAGAAATAAGAGCAAATATATGGAACTAATCCACAAGGCCAAGCAAGCAAAATAGACATATGAAGCATAATATTACGACATATTTTGTCAAAAAACCACGACATAAAATAGAACACCACATTTAGCACTCCGCAGCAATGGAAAGGGGAAGTACATAAAGTCAATCATAAAGAAATGGAAAGATATTAACCATGATATGATGATTTTGCCACTAAGATGCAAATAACAGTTATATCCTCACCAAACATAAGTTTTAGTGTCACTTTTATGTTTGATTTGGTATGAACCAAAATATGGTATCATTAGCATCATGTACAAAACACCAATGTCACCAAAAAAAAAAAACATTTTTTTCATTACTCCATATCACCTAATTCTACATTCTCTTTGTTATAAATGCAATTATAGTTACTTGGATAATTCAAATATCATTCCCAGTAGTACACATGCATTAGACATGCACCAGCACTATTGGATTAAATATGAACATTCATACAAATGAAAGATAAACCTGAACGGGTATAAAATTTTCATGAAGAAGCAGAAAAAACATAAAAAGTTAGAAAAATCTTAGAATATCATCTAAAGAAAGAGAAGGCTGTTAAAATGCTAAAAAAAATATATGCATTTTCTGCTATCAACATTATATTCGTTTGCTTTAAGGGGAAAAATAAAAACAATAGAGTGCATTGCACTAAATTATGTTGTGGCAGCAATCTAAAGACAATAGAACCATAAAATTGAACCATGTGAGATCAGCTAACATCATCTAGAATACAGCAAACACTTTATCAGAATGCATAAAAGGGGGGAAAGACTTCTTGCCTGAAGTACAACTGAGTTTATTACATCTGCATATTTAACTGCCAAATTGAGTGACATACACCTAGCCGGCGCTATTGCATAACATCGAACCCTCTTTCTGTCAATATTACCCAACTTCTGTCTATTTTGCACCACCAGCATTGCTAGCATTGCCGCCACACCAGAACCAAGAGAATGCCCAGCAAAAGTGAGAGTATAGTTAGGATACTTAGCCAACAACTCCTTTATAGTGTCACATTCTGCATCCAACACCCATGCAGCAGCCTTTAGCAGCCCATTATGAACATAACCTCCATCAATTTTCCTCTTACCAAGTCTGTTATCCAGCAGCACAGCATAATCGCTTTCTTTTGCCAAATTTAAGCCTCTTATTGCAAGGACAATATCAGAATGGTCATGATCAACATAGAGCAAGTAAGGTGTCACCCGACCTCGGGTGTCATCGTATGTCTTGCGGCGAACAACCCACTCAGGATTCATTCCATAGCCTCTTGGCGGCTCCCATTGAGGGTGATAAAGATCATCCTCATAGTTCCCCAGGATATAGCGGCATATTCGTGGAATAGGCTCAAATTCTTCAATTGTGGCGACGGCCCAGTTCTCGCTGTCATGGCCAGCATTATGGATGCAACGTTTCCAAGCCCAACGGGCACAGGCAAGGCAATAGACACACTCAAGGAGAGGGGGCAGACCGCAAGCAAGTGACATCAGGGAGAAATAGCTAGGAGTTGAGCATTGCAATGAAAACAATACTCTGATTCAATCGAATAAGCATTGACAATGATTAAAGTGGAATGCGGACGCACAATTAGCTCAGAGGAGATACTTCACAGTGGTTTGCGAGAAAGTTCGGATTTTTAGTATTTCTCACCAGAGATAGTGGTTGATTCATAAGTACTGTGCTCTAAGGATTTACAATGGGTATCAGAAAGATGGGTTTTTCAACAGGTAGATAAAAACCGCAGAACCCCCCAAAAAAAAAAACTTGAAAAGAAATCGAAGGACAGAGAAACGTGCGGGGAAAACCTCACAAAAGGGAACCCCACAAAAAAAAAAAAAAAAAAAAAACTTGAAAAGAAATCGAAGGACAGAGAAACGTGCGGGGAAAACCTCACAAAAGGGAACCCCACAAAAAAAAAAAAAGAATCTTTATAGGGTTTGAGTTGGCGCGAGGTAACGCGGGTAAACCCAAAATAGGGTATTTTGCAACCCGAATAAGTTCCAAATATCTGCAAACGACATGAACAATGCAAAGAGAAAGCGGGCTTCTTTTAGTTCGTTCACCTGAAACCTTCTACATGCGGAGAATCTTGGCCAGATATCCGCAGCAGAAATCGTCGCGAAGATCAACTGGACGCGCTTCAAGCGGAGCAAGTAGAACTCAAGACAAGGGAATGCCTAGAACAGTTGAAGAACAAATCCTACATTAATAAAAGACATTAAAAAGTGAAGCCGCCAGAAATTCTTCGAATATTCTGGGTTTATGAGCAGGAACCAAATCCGAAGAGAAAGACCAAAAATCTTCTAACCTTGTGTTAGGTAATTCAAGTTCGAATAACAGTGGATAAATCCTAGAATTGAGAGAGAGACATGGAGGATTTTTTCACATGCAGCACATGTCTGCGGGACTGAGATGAACGGGGAGGGCAGTAGAGAAGTCTAGACCGGAACCAGAAGTGGACTGGAGATTTTTGCTTCGTTAAATAATGACTTGCGCTGATGAGAGTCGTGTGTAGAACGTGTACAAGAGGAAATGTTATATTGTCCTGCCCATATTATTATAAAATAATAATAAATAAATAAATAATTTCTCAAAATTGGTGATACTAATAGGATTCATAATAAAACTATTGTTGATGATTTGATTGATACTAATTTTTTTGTTGTTTTCTAATTCTTTTGTTAATAACTCTCATATTAGTAGGGGTGTCAATATTTGACACCATTCAAAAATTTGACTTGAACTCAATTTGAAATTTTTTTTTTATTATGGTCAACCTATTTGCCAAATGAGTCGGATTCAGATTCAAGAAATCGACCCGTTTCAGAAATCAGGTCTAGTTTGGATTGACCCGAAAACACGAGTGACTCAGTTTGTGATTCTAGGTTCGAATTAATGGGATTTGTGTAAAATCTAACCCTCTTGATTTTATGGCTCACCTTATACAATCTCGCTGAAATTGCACTCGCGAGTCAAGCCGGTGTCAACGTCCGCCTCTCCCGCAGCTCCGCCATCTTCCACTCCTGCTTCGACGATGTTCCTTCCTGTTATGCAACTTTGACGAGACAAGTACAAAGCTAATCGAGGACAACGCTCTTGCTGGCATCCTGGAGAACCTAGCCGCTGTTTCGAAGCTCCGGTATAAGCTAATCAATGAAATTGTCGTGATTTAACTCACCGACAGTGGAGTGTACCAAGTGGAGGAGAACTCGACATTCATTTTGGCTTGATCGAAAGTAAAGTCGTAAAGAAGGGTTGACCCAGGTCCAAAGAGCGTCGGATTCGGGTCCAATAAATTGATCCATTTTAAAAAACAAGTTGGGTCAACTTGTGTCGGGTCAGTTCCGGATTGAACCCAAACCATGACCCGATCTTGCTAGCCCTAAATATTACTATAGTGAATATTAATGCTAAGAGTAAGAATGTTATGTTGCAAAAAAAAAAAATGCTAAGACGGTTATGTGTGTTAAGAAAAAAGATTTGTTGCAACTGAAAAAAAAAAAGAAGTGTCTTTTGATAGTAATAAACATTTTGTTTTGCAAAGTGTGGAATTAAAGGGTGATTTTGATGTTGCTTCTTATAATTATTTTACTCCTTTACAAAATATTTTTTCGAACAATGATTGTGAAAAATGTCAAGTTTTTTTTAATTGTTTTGAAAAATATAAAAAAAAGATATTCATAATGATTTTTTTCGTAACATATTAGAAAAAAAAAAAAAAGAAATGTTGTCATGTCCAATACCCCACTAGATAAATTATCGTATAACCCCCACCATCAATGCTAGATAATCATAATTTCTAGAGAATCCTATGCTCCCCATATACAACCTCAAAAATTTTGGAATTTTGTATATAATAGCAGTTTCAAATAATAACTTTTTTTAATCAGACTCCTATTTAGATTTAGGTTTCGTTTGAGACAGCTTTCTTTCTGCTTCTTAAAGCAGCTTTCTAGTACAAAAATATTTAATTTTGTACTGGAAAGCTGCTTTAAGAAGCAGAAAGAAAGCAGTCTCAAACGAAGCCTTAGGCTTCGTTTGGGACGGCTTTTTTATTGCTTTCTAAAACGGAGTTTTAGTTAAAAAATAAAAAAATTTGTACTAAAACTCCGTTTTAGAAAGCAATAAAAAAGCCGTCCCAAACGAACCCTTAGTCTTCATTTGGAACGGTTTTATTATTTATTCTTAAAGCAGCTTTTTAGTATAAAAATTTTATTTTTTTGTACTAGAAAGTTGCTTTTAAGAAGTGATAAGAAAGTCATCCCAAACGAAACCTTAAATGAGAATTTAACTTATAACATGACACAATGGAGAAAAAAGATTCATGTAGCTAACCCCACGTAGTGAAACAAAGTCTTGACTTTATTGTTGTTGTATATTATAGCACATTGTCAATAGATTTAGACGATCATATAACATTTTATAAAAATAATTTATAAAAATGAATACTTATGCAGTTAATAAAAATAGAAAAAAAAATTAATTTTATATGTAGATTTATTAAGGAGTCTAATATCAAGAATTTTAAATTATTAATATGATGTATATTATTATTTTCATGAATCACTTGAGAAAAATTGGAGCTTTATAATATTTCAACAATAAAAATAAGTTAAATTGTTATCAGAATTTCAAATTAAAATTCTATTAGTGTAGCCAAGCCAATGCTCTTCCCCTTATAAAATTCTAGAATGTTCTGACATTTGTTTTAAATAAATGTTTTGAAAATCATGCAAGCATTGCTTCTGTGTCTGGGTGGTGTAGTTGGTTATCACGCTAGTCTCACACACTAGAGGTCCCCGGTTCGAACCCGGGCTCAGACAAACTCTTTTTTGATTTGGTCGTGAAGCTTTTTTGGCTTTTCATTGGCAATTATTACTTATTTTTGATAAAATAAAATGGAAAAAAAAAACGAGATGTAGTTCTTTATTCAAATTAGGATGAAATATTAAATGAATATAAATTTAAGATTTATTGTGACAATTTTTATTACAAAATATTATGAGTATTATAAATACTTTTAAAAATAATAAGAGAGTTAAAAGCTTTGATTTTTCATTTTTCATCAAAGGATCTCAAATATTTATTAAATTTATTTGCAATAATTTGTGATTAAATTTTATCTAAATTAAAAAAATTACAGTTATCATGCATTAACGTTGCAGCACAAAAATTCTTGAAATAATAATAAAATAATAGCTATTGAAGAGTTCTGAACGAATAATTTAGAAGTATCTTTTATCTTATTTTCTAAATAATTTTTTTTCACATTTTCTATAAAATTCTCACTCTTCTTTTTTTTTTTTTTCATATTTTCTACAAACCAAGAGATATAAATTCAAAATTTTACCTATATGATATGTGTAAGCTTAAAATATATTTCATTTTGCAATACTTAAACTCCACATTTCTTTTTCAACAAATCAATCGACCATTATAAGAACAAATTACTATTTAACTCAAATTAAGCTCAATCACATCATTTATATTAAAAATTAAGGAGATTTGCATGCATGCCATCCTATACTATTTTATTTACATATCTAACACCTAAAACTTTAATATTACATGCATACCACTCATAGCTCACTTTCATATCCAATATGAATGATAGAAATAAAATAAATGAATAGTAGAAATGAAATATAAGTGGAATATTTGATATTAAAATAATATAAGGTAGTATATATATAATATTAAAATTTCAAATGTTAGATATATAAATAAGATGGTATAAAATGGTATGTACATCTCCCTAAAAAGTATTCTCCTTGATTAATTACTATTATTTCATTTCATTTATTTATTTGCATAAAATGCCTAATTTCATTAAAAAAACTATAAAAATGAATAAGAATATATATATATTCCAAAATTGCCTGTTTGAAATCAAATAAAAAAAAAAAAACTAATAACCCTTTCCAAAAGATCAAATATTAATTGAAAAACACAGCTAGTTTGCAATAACAATATTCATAAATTAATACTAAGATATTAAATAGTACATTTTTGTTCCTTAAGAAAAAAAAAAAAAGTCTGATAGTTCCAGGTTTCAAGCCTCCATTGAGTGAGCCTTGTCATTTGGCATCAGTTTTGGACCTTCCCACAGCTCAGTTAATTCATTTCTGCTCCATGAAAGAACAATAACAGGTCCCAAAGTTGAAGGTACCTGCACATTGACAGTACACACACAAAATAAATAACAATTTCCTTAGTATAAGACAAGTATAGAAGGTTTACCAGATAAAGAAGAGCAGGCTGAGGAGATTGACTAAGGATCCCAGCAGCTAAAGCAGCAACCAGACCAACTGCATACCCAGTAACTGCAAACCAAACATATTTGTGTCCTTTGGAGGTTAAGTCCAGCGAGTTTTCTTTGCTCTTTCGATGATCGAAACAAAGCACCAAAGCGAGAAGCATGCCAGGAATGGCCTGCAAAGCCAACAGAACAATGGCATAATCAAGCATCTAAACTAAATACAATAGTGGTGGGTGTTAACTAGTTTGATTTGTAAGAATATTGCAAGTTGTTGCCACTTTGCACTCTTTGGGTGCAAAATAAAAGGGATATATTTACCAAAACCCACTAATAGCCCTTTTTTTTTACTGCTAAATTCATTTTGTTACACATATCATGATTAAATCGTCAGGAATATGATAAAAGGCAAAAAATATAAGTTAAAATTTTATTGTGAATTTTGATATTTTAGTATATGTATATGTAAGAGGATATTAGTTTTATACAACAACAACAACATCAAGTCTTTGTTTCACTACGTGGGGTCGGCTACATGGATCTTTTTTCTCCATTGCGTCTTGTTAAAAATCAAACTCTCGATTAAATCTAATAAAGAAAGATCATTTCTAATATTTTCTAACCAAGTCTTTTTTGGTCTACCTCTACATTTCTTAACATAAGTCAAATCGAATGAAAATGACACGGCAGGATGAAAATTTTAGTTGAAGCATTTGGTATTGATGCTGATTTAAGAAGATACATTGGGGTAGAGAAAATTCTCATCAGATCTCCCTCTACGATTTAGAACTACTAAGATCAATTAAAGAATACATCCTCATTTATAGAAAAACAGCTATATGGGTATCAAAATGAGTACAAGAATAGTGATTGACATGACTTTACTGCTTAAACTATATAAAGTCTTGGAAGGTTTTTCAGAGACTTCTATAATAAGTTACTGGCCTGTACACTATCAAAGCCCTGAAAAATATAGTTATGTAATTACAACTTGCTAAGTTTATTCTAATAAATCCAACTTTAGCATATAAAAATGAGAAGTACAAAGGAGTATTTCTCAATAATGAGAATATAATAATTAAACTTTTGAAGGTTAAAATTTAAGCATTTTTTCATACTTATTGAAAAAAAAATTTATATAATTTAGACATAATATATGGATATAATATGCAAATTGACTAAGAAAGCTCATAGTATTATCACCCTCTCATTAATATTACTGATCTTGTCTGGATATAATATGCAAATTTAATAGGAGAGCTTATAGCATCACATTCTTATCATTGTTACTATACTTGTCTAACTACATATACACGTTTAGGTTTGTATTTGTGTGTTAGATTGTTTAGACTTGATCCAAAATAATCAAGACAGGGTTTTTGTCAAAAACCTTCCAAATGGATTGAAAAGTCACCGGGTATTTGATGTGTAATTGAGTATCGCCTATAAACCTGAGGAATTTGTAATTATATGACAAAGGCTTCTTAACAGTTTAGGGCGTCCCAACAAGCGAGCTATTAGTGAAATAATGACCAATACGAGTGGCCGGATGTGTTCGCAATTGAGATCAGCAATGTCATAAGAATGTAAATCTACTAGGCAAAATACAGCATTAAGACACTATCTTAATATGCTAAACCCCCATGGAAACCATCTCCACGTTCTTCCCCCATCTTTGGCCAGAAGTCTCCATGACTTCTTGTGTTTGTTTTTATTTTAAAGTTATTGATTCTAGATATTAGCTACGAGGTAAGTCGCGATTAGGATGATGAATCAACTAGGATAAGTAGTAAGGTAGGCTCATATTCTTCTCTAGATGCTGGTAGCCACAACTTAAAATGCAAATGGATAGGATGCCTCGTTTCCTTCTTTGATCGATAGCAACATGACAGGACCAGGAAAGAGGGAGATGAGGGAGGGAGAGAGAGAGAGAGAGAGAGAGAGAGAGAGAGGTGGGGGGATGAACAACCTCTATTTCAATGATTTGGAAAAGGTAGGAAGAGAGAGAAGGAGAGGTTTTGACTAAATGATTTTTTTTTTAACACCCATTTGCTTTCATTGTAACATTTAAAAATGCCATATAGACCAAAAAATTGAACATAAAGATAGGAATTCATCCCAAAATGAGCCAAGCATTCAAAAACTTCATTGAATTCCTCATCCATACGACCAATTCCAACATGTAGATAGAATTGGTGGATATTTGAATGTAATACTCCATAATACATGCCTTCGTTTTTGTAAATTAAAATGTGAATCCTTCTTGAAGTGTCCGGTCCCTTGGTAGACTATGGGTTTCGTTTGGGATGACTTTCTTACTGTTTCTTAATGCAACTTTTTAATACAAAATTTCTTTAAAACAGCAAGAAAGCCGTCCCAAACTAAGCCTATATTTTGAGTTTGGACTTCCAATCTCAGCAAGAATACTCTCATTAGCATCTAAGAACCAATGTAAATCTTTAGAAAATCTGGAAATTGACTGAAAGCTTCTAAATCAATTTAGAAAACTACAAAATTCCTTGATTCTGGAGTCGATAAATATTTATTTCATTGTTTACTTACTGCTGAGCATTGAATCAAAGAAGTTTATCAAAATTTTATGACTCACCAATACATGTTTCTTTATAGAAAATCAAAATTTGAATCCTTCTAGAAGTGATCTGCCCCTCCATGGACTATTTTTTTGGTTTGAAATTTTAATCTCATCAAGGATATTCACTTTAGCATCTAAGAACCTTTGGGTATTCAACAAAGGTGGATGATATATTTTGCTAAACTTTTTAATGAAAATTGTGAAAATAAGGTTGACTATAGTAACCTTAGCACCCTAAATGAAAATAAAGATTTTTGTTTTTATCAGCGTATTAGTAAAACCGAAGTTAGAGAGGCTTTAAAGAAAATGAAGGGTGGAAAAGCAGTTGGACTTGATGATATTCCAATAGACGTGTGGAAATGCTTAGGAGATGAAGGAATTTCTTAGCTTACTAAACTTTTTAATACTATTTTGAAGACTAAAAAGATGTCAGATTAGTGGAGAATGAGTGTGTTAATTCCTATTTTTAAGAATAAAGGTGATGCACAAGATTGTGAGAATTATAGAAGAATTAAGTTAATGTGTCATACTTTAAAACTATGGGAGCGAGTTATGGAGCATAGGTTGCGGCGTAATACTAATGTTTCTGAAAATCAATTTGGATTCATGCCGGGTAGGTCTAGGGGTGTAAACGAGTCGAGTCGAGTCGAGCTCAGAAAACGAGCTCGAGCTCGAGCTCGTTAAACTATAAACGAGCTCGAGCCGGCTCGCGAGCCGCTCGATTTCTCATCCATCAGATTTTTTAATTTTTCGGCCACCTTTTTTTCCCGCCTATGAATGGCGCCCTGCCATGTTTTTTTTTTTTTTTTTTTTTGAAAAGGCTGTCATATTAAAAAGCTGTCATAATGAAAAGTTGCAAAGGACACTTTGCATTTAATAAAAATCAGCTTTCACTTGAAACGATGCAATGAATTTATATAAATTAACATTAAAAGCAACATTTAACATTAAAAGCAAAGTTTGAATCTCATATTATATGCCGGCTGTCATATATTTTTTAAAATACCCTAAATATTATTGTTTCAAGCCGGCTCGGCTCACTTACACCCCTAGGTAGGTCGACTATGGAAGCCATACATTTATTAAGAGGTTTGATGGAGAAATATAT